>NC_018241.1:544909-551988 GCF_000227135.1 Leishmania donovani | reverse complement strand
GGCACATGCCAGCGAAGAAGAGGTTGCCCTGCGTCACGTTGGCCTGTGCCTTGAGGGAGGCGACGGTGTCCTCGGCGGACACGCGCACAGCCACCGAGCGGCCGGCGGCGTTCTTGATGAAGATTTGCATGACCGTAAAAAGACTTGTGGGAGGAGAGCCGGAGAGGGGAGAGTTGGCAGTGTTTCGTTGCGAGACGCGAGGGAGGGGGGTCGATGACCGGGCAAAGGCGTGGCGAGGACATCAGCCCGCCCGGCGGCAATGGTGAATTCGCGGAGTGCGCACAACAAGCGGAGAAGGAGAGGGAGGGGAGGAAGGCAGTGGAGAACGGAGAACGCATGTGCGTGGGAGTCAAGTGCTGCGTTCGATCGCAAGTAAACATCAAGCAGCCGCGACGAAGGGCAGCCCTACACAGCAGCGACTCAACTGAGGAAGAGCCCCCACCGCTACCCTCCAGAGTGGGGAGGGGCGGCCACGGCACACAAATACAACACACACAACCACACAGGCGCACACCCGATCGGCTGGGCAGAGGGCGTTGCAGATAGTGCGGCAGGGAGAGGCAGGCGAGATGCTTGCGAACAGACAATTGGGGTCTCAAGGGACGAGAAGAAGCGGTGCGCGGAGGGGCGCGGGAGAGCACAGACGCGCCGCAGCCAAGAAGACGTTGACCTCTCCCCCGCTTCTTCTGCAATCTCTGCACATTCCCCCCTCCCTTCTCCTTGCGCGCGCCCGCACGTCGTCGCAAGTCTCGGCGGTCGCAGCAGTGCAGCACGCACAGCTCCCTGCATGCTCGGTTTTGGCTTTGTTGTTCGAAAAGCATCTACAACGTGTGTATTCCCTCACCGCACCTTCTTTTGCAGCTTGAATTTCTGCGCAGGTGTGGCGTGTACTGAGCTGCGCTTCTCCCAGATATCAAAACGGTGGAAGCACATACAACGCAGGCACACACAGGCAAGCCAGCACAGCCCTCGTCCATTGCCCCGTAAGAAAATACAGAGAGAGGGCAAACATACAACAAAACATCTTATTCCTCTCTCTCTAACGATGATGCGCCACAGCGGTGCAGCACGAGCGCAGAAGACGCCGTTGCCTACCGTCAGGAGACCCCCCCCCTCACCCCCACCATCACCACCACCGCCACCTTCCCGAGAAAAACATGGCTCGAGCGAGAGGAAAGGAGGGAGGTGAGACGAAAAAAGAACAATGGGAGGCACGAGTCAAGAAATGCACGCAGGTGCGCACGGACGCGCGCACCGGCAGTGCCGGGGACTCCGAAAAGGCGAAAAGAAAACATCTGCCGCTGGCCGTGCTCCGTGCGTGAGCACCCGTGCAAGCCTTGAGCAATGCAAGAGAGAGAGAGCCCGTCGGGAGGCGTGTTCGCTGTGAAACGCAGCTCCGTTCCCTTGCACCCAGCTCACTGCCAGAGCTGCATCCACACGGATGAGGCGCCAACACTAAAAGGTCTCGTTACATTGGCGATATTGGCACTGGAGCACGAGCTAGCGAGCTGGACGACGTAGTAGGAGACCGGCAAGAAGTTCGTGATGCCGTTGCTTGAGACTGAGCCGGCCACGATGATAATCAGGTCCTCTCGCAGTGAAAACGTAAGCAAGCTCCCGCGCTTCAAATCACCGCAGTTGCCGTCGTAGGTGCAGGCGATGCCAATAAGGCTGTAGGACACACCAGGGGTGAACGCAGTTCGCGTCACCGTGATCATGGAGGCCAAGACGCTCAACGTGTACGGCTCTGTCAGAGACGCGTAGGCCACGCTATAATGCGACGACAAGTCCTCGATGCACTCCCACTGGTACGAGGCAGGCGGTGCCGTCATGTCGCGGTAGAGCATGCCGAAGCCTTTGCCGGCGGACTCCATAATAGCTTGGTATTCTTGCCCAAAGTCGCCCAGAGAGGCGGCCGCGTAGGCGGTTAGAAAACAGCACGGCCCCACGAGCAGCACAGCCAAAACAGCCGCCGCCGCCGCGGCAGACACCACGAGACGGGACGCGCGAGTGGAGGAGGGCATCGCAACCGAACTAGAGAAGTCCTCTCGCTAGAAAGACCAGATATGAAGCTGAGGGGATGGAGTGTGCCGGAGGCGAATACCGGCGCGCGCACACACAGATACAGCAGCCGTGAATGGAAGTGGGCGCGATGCTCTAAGTGTGAACCAAGTGAAACCGACAGCAACAGCGAAACAGAGATGGGCGTGCGATGCGGATGTGGTGAGCTGGCCAGGGCGAGCGTACGCCTCCTCTTTACCCACACGCGCGTAAGCAGAGAGAGAGGGAAGGAGCGTGCGACGTGATGGTATACAACTCCTGTGTGCTACAGCGCCGTGAAAGTTCGGCCAGGTGAACGAGAAAACGAAAAAGCGCTGATGTGTGAGGGGCGGAAAATCGGTCGAAGGCCCCGCGGATCGCGCGCTGTAAGTCTGCGGCGTGCGAGAGAGTGTGTGTGGGGGGGGAGGGGGGAGGTTAGAAGACAGTGACGAGCTGCATTGCATTTGAAAAGGGAAGCGCATATATGTGTGTGCGTGCGTGGTGCGTGGGTCGGGGGGGAGAGATCGGGGTTTGACGGATGTGTTATTGAACGAACGTACGTCAACGGCGTCCGTTCCACGCCGCATCGCACGCCCCCCACCCCACCCCCGCATAGAGAGAGAGAGACGCCAACAGGTGCGGCCAAGCGAGAGAAGGAAGGCGCGAGGGGGAGGGAGACAGTTTATCAGCACGCGAAGACACGAACACGCAAAGGACATGTTCACCTGCAGACGCAGGAAGAGGGAGCAGAGGGCGTACGTCATGCCTCGAAGATGCTCATCCCCGTCCTCTTTCCCTCCAAAGCACTTTGGATGGCATGTGAGCCAACACTTGCGGGATGTGCAGCAGCTGCTGCTCCTCTCCCTCGCTCCGTACTACACCACAGGCTCCGTGACGTTGCACTCACAGCAGCAAACATCCATGCGGACAAGGGATACGAAGTGCGGACCGCGGAATACGTCCACGTACTCACACGTGTGTTAGCCTGTGTGCGCTTGCGGGTGTGCACGGCGCCTCATGCGCCGCGGCTTCCACAGCCGATTCAGCGGCCCTCCTCCTCTGCTTCATAGCGCGCACGCGAGGGGGTGGGGGAGAGGGTTCCGCCGTTCACGCACTCGTTTTTTTTTCGGTCGTTTCCCGAATTCAGGGAATGCCTTTTCGTCCTTGTATAGGAGGGGGTGGGGGCAACAACCACTGTGTTCTGAGGAGACTTGAAAGTGAGCGATCAGAGGTAAGAAGACGCAGAGAGAGAAGAGGGCCAAACCACCATCGCCACCCCCTCCCTCCGCTCCCCCACACAGCAAAACAAGAGCGCCCAAAAGGAAAATACAGCCAGCGGAGGGGCGAGGGCACCACAAGGAGATGAAGAGAGGGAAAAGGGGCAAAGGGCGCCGTCATCCATGTCGCAACGCACAACCGCAGCCGCGACCGTGAACGGGAAGACACGCCCCCGAATGCGCACGCGCACACAGCGAAAGGGAGAGAAAACGAAGAGCTCATACAGCACGAGAAAAGAGGAGCACGCAACGGCGCACTCTGCGTGGAAAGAAAAAAAAAAACAAGAATGAGGGAGGGGAGGGGGAGAAGTAACGATGTGGTCTACGGTCGCACAAGCGCAACCAAATTACCGACAAGCATTCAGGCATGACGGCCGTCACTTCGACGGCCTCGGGAGGCGATAGGGCGATAAAGGGGGTTTCGAGAAGCCGAGGCACAGACGTCACTGAACAACCCCTGCGAGCGCCCACTCCCACCCTCGCCGCCACGCCCCCCCCCCCTTGTGCACCTCTTGACCGTCAGGGTGCATTTCTAGGCCGAAAGTGAAAGCTAAGAGAGGCGAAGTGCCCGCGCACAAGCGCCCGTCGAAAAACGCCCGCCCATCCACGCGAGTCCCTACGCCAGCTCTGCAAAGGCGGCGCGGAAAGTGTTGCGATAGAGGTCAGCAACGTTCATGTGCATGTAGGCGCAGAGGTAGGAGTCGACCATCATCGAGCGCATCATGGGGAGAATGTTCTGCTTGCCGTCCCCGTTCTCGATGATGCCGGTGACGAAAACGACGGTGTTCGTGAGGTAAGGCACGAGGATGTTCTTGCCGCTCTGAATATCCGTCGTCAGCGTCCCGTTTGGCCAGGCTGAGGCGCCGATGAGTTTGATCGAGGGACCAAAGACAAACGTGTCCTTGTAGATGAGGAAGCCATATTCCGTGGCAAGCACGCCGTATGGCGTGGAGAGCGACTCCATCGTGAGGCTCAAGCCGGCAGCCCGGCTGGTGATGGCCGTCGTGCAGTACTGCTGCTGCACAGTCGGAGAAACGCTGAGGGAGCTGTAAAAGTCCGTCATGCCTATGTCGATTCTAGACAACTCATTCTTAATTGCGTTCTTCAAGTCCGTCACCGTGGCCGCCTGTGCCGGTACGCCGCATACGCCCAGCAGCACGAGCGCCACAGACACGACCACGCCGAGCGCTAGGGGCGCTGGACGACGGGAGCTATTTCTCTCACAAGACGTCATTTGCTTATCATGCCACTTCCTTTGCTGCAGGCGTCAAGGCCTGGAAAGGGGGAGGGCGTAGGGGGCGGGGTGCACACAGCTGCGTGTCAAGACAGCAACGCAGCAGAGGAAGGCCTGGGCGGGATTGAGGTGTGCAAAAGGGCGGCCCGCGTGGAGTGTCTGTCGTCGCGCGTTGTCCTTCTCTAGAGTATACGTTTACGATGTCTGGGTGAGGGGTCGGCGGTGCTGCGTCCCCGGTAAGCTGCGGCCGGAGGTGATAGGCGAGACCCCAAGTGATGTGGCGGGACGGAGATCACGTGGGGAAGCGAGTGGAGAAAGATGATGTGCCGGGGGCAGCGAAAACAAATGGGCAGAGAGAGAGAGAGAGAGACAGCGACAGACGCCGTGGAGAATCTGAGTCCCTGGCACCGTGATGAGGGTCTAAACATCCGCGCCCGAGAGGCAGAAGAACAAAGTGCCCGTGCTCAGGAAGAAGGTGGGGTGGGCTGCGCGAGGAAGGGGCAGCGCCCTCCCACCCCCCCCCTGCCCTCCTCTGTTGTTGTGCGGTCTGACACAACCCTGTCTAGAGGTGTGGGGAACTCATCTAAGGTGTTGGTGTAGTCTTTAAGGTCATCTCTGCCATGGGTGGGCGCGCACAGGGGAGGAAGATGGGGGAGCAACGTGGAGCGCACGGAACGCATCGCCGCGCTGCCCTCCGGGCCGCCTCACCGTCCAGCACATGCACACACAAACAAAGGTGCCCGCACACTCGCTGCGCACATCTGTCGCTTAGAGAGAGCCGACCCCGTGGGGCGATCGCCCCACTGGTGCCACCACCGCCAACTGCTGAGGGAGCGGCCGCAGCGGGCACCTGTGTCGGCACTCTAGTCGCCTCGTGGGTCAGGGTGTCGGCGACGCAACGGGGGCCGGTGCGGTGCTATCGAGCACCTCGGGCCCAGAAGGCGCAGGGGCCGCCGTTTGCTCTGCACTCGTGGGAGAGGAGGTGGAAAGCGCGTCACTGACGCCCTGCACGGCTGCCGCCGCCGCCCGCATCTCTGCCTCCTTGAGTGCCCGCACGCACTCAGAGGCCGCGGTGGTAATGATCCCCTTCTTGTGGCGCAGACCGCCGGCAGCCAGCTTGAAGTGCTCCTCTAGGCTGGTGCGGAGCGCCTTGACCCCGAGAACTGCGCGGTCTTCAGGGGTCATGGCGAGAACGCGGCGGTAGACCTCGACGAGCACCGCGTCATCCGACGGGCCGGCGGAGGCGGCAGACGCAGAGGAGGCCGCAGGCGCCGCCGCTGCGGACGAAAGTGCTGGCGGCTCTGGACGCGACTTCTTTACCTCTGACTCGTCATCCGGACCGGCAGGCGCTGGCCGCTTCACCGGTGATACCTTCTTGGACTTGGCTGCCGCCGGGCTGCTGACCTTGAACCTGCCATCGTCGCGCGGGGCCATCAAGAACTTCGTGACCCCGGCCGCCACCTCGGCATGCGAGAGCGAGATGTGCACGTTGATACCGAGGGCCTTGATAACATCGCGAAGACGGTCCTTCGTCAGCTTCGCAATCTTCTCCGCTACCTCCGCCTCCATCGAGGCCGGGAATCCCTTGAAGCTGGCGAGGGCAGCGCGGCGCTTGCCATTGTTGCCGGCACGGCCGTAGGCGATGCGGTGAAGTGGCTCCAATGCCGCCTCCAGCGCCTTGCCAGCAGCTCCGCGAGTGGGCACGGTAGTGAAGCAGGGCAAGGAGCCCAATGTTACACCGGTGCCTTCGTTGAAGTCGAACCGGGACTCTGCTTCTTCCTGCGACATTATCTCGTCACGGCGTGCTCTAAGGTACAGCGACAGAGAGGCGAAAGGAGGAACAGGCGGAGTCGGTCGAGAAACGGACAGACACCACACCAGGTGGGGAGACTATTATCTATGAAGGCGTTGCGTAGCACGTGAGTAAGAAGATGCGCAGGAACAGACACGCGAAGCAGACAGAAAACCGATGCTAAGGGAGCCAGTGGCGTGGCGGCAGCGCAGCTGTTCACTGTCGCGTTGCAAGGCTCTTGTGCTCTCTTATTATTTTCTTTTCTTCGGTCTAGGATGTACACGAGGGGAGTAAGGCGGCATGCCATGCGTGTTCCTGGTGCGTGCCGATACATGAGAGAAATGAGGGAGGTGGAAGTACGCTGCAGGTAACAAGCTCGCACGTTCGCGAGTGGGCCACCTCACACGGGTTCACACCGTTCGGGTGCGAGCAGACAGACACCCACACCCCACAAAGGTAGGTGACGGGAGAGACGCGCGCACAACAGGGAGAAGCGGACAATATCGTACGCTCTTCGCCTGTTGCACGCCTGAGAGGCGCAGACGCCAAGCCACGGCAGACGTGCGAGGGGGGCAATAAAACGATGGACAAGAGGCACACAGCCAAGAACAGCACTTTAACACACACACAGCACCTCAATACTTCCTCTGCCTCGCCAGCGTGGGTGAGAAGAGGCGAGGGGAGGAGAGGGTCAGTGTAGAGGATCGGCCTTGCCACCCGTAGCATACGTACAGCC
>NC_018241.1:543852-544810 GCF_000227135.1 Leishmania donovani | reverse complement strand
AGATTACGTGAGGCGTTGACGGAGGCAGACGAGCAGATACGCATACAGAGACACATAGCGGAGGGGAAGGAGACGACATGCGCGCCGGCCCACACCGTTCGGGTGCGAGCAGACAGACACCCACACCCCACAAAGGTAGGTGACGGGAGAGACGCGCGCACAACAGGGAGAAGCGGACAATATCGTACGCTCTTCGCCTGTTGCACGCCTGAGAGGCGCAGACGCCAAGCCACGGCAGACGTGCGAGGGGGGCAATAAAACGATGGACAAGAGGCACACAGCCAAGAACAGCACTTTAACACACACACAGCACCTCAATACTTCCTCTGCCTCGCCAGCGTGGGTGAGAAGAGGCGAGGGGAGGAGAGGGTCAGTGTAGAGGATCGGCCTTGCCACCCGTAGCATACGTACAGCCGCATCATCCGACATGACGAGTGTGTGCGATCGCGCCGTTTGCCCCGAGCCTTATTTCCTCGAGGTGGTGTGTAGGGGCTGCATGTGTACCTCTGGTGCGCACGCACGGGACTGCGCGGCCACCCATCCCTCCGGCTTTCCCGTCTCACATGATGGAGATGCGAGCGGCAACTCGATGGGGTGGGACCGATCCCAGCACGCCAGCTATGAAATGGAAGGGCCACCCGAGCGGGGAGTTCCAGTGACAGCGTGGCAGCAGAACAGCAGCAACAAGGGGGCAGGGCGCATCGCGGGGTGTATTCGATGCACGAGCATCAGCGCTGGCGCCCAATGCCGGTGCGCCTCCTCGGCTCTGGCCGCCGGGAGAAAAAACTGTACAACAACACGAGAAGGGCGCCAACGAACCCCCGTAAAGACAGCGAGAAGGAACAAGTCACGCGTGCGGGGGTACCGACGCCGGGGCAGGGCAGGGTGAGCAACTGCAAGTCACGGAGCTGCACACAATGCGTGGCAGACGGAAAAGACATCGCGAGGAAGAGCCCAG
>NC_018241.1:540655-543753 GCF_000227135.1 Leishmania donovani | reverse complement strand
TCCAGTGACAGCGTGGCAGCAGAACAGCAGAAACAAGGGGGCAGGGCGCATCGCGGGGTGTATTCGATGCACGAGCATCAGCGCTGGCGCCCAATGCCGGTGCGCCTCCTCGGCTCTGGCCGCCGGGAGAAAAAACTGTACAACAACACGAGAAGGGCGCCAACGAACCCCCGTAAAGACAGCGAGAAGGAACAAGTCACGCGTGCGGGGGTACCGACGCCGGGGCAGGGCAGGGTGAGCAACTGCAAGTCACGGAGCTGCACACAATGCGTGGCAGACGGAAAAGACATCGCGAGGAAGAGCCCAGCTGATCATCACCGAAGGGCAGAGCTTCGGGGTACCACTGCGGGGTTCAAAGCCGCCGCAGCGTCATGAAGACGCTGTCAGCACGCACCAAATCACCAAGCTCGCGCTCCAGTGCGTCGAGTGCGTATGTGAGGGTGCTCTGTGATGCCTCTGCCGGCGCAGCAGCGGTAACGGCAGTCTGAGTGCTTGAGGGGCAACAACTGTCGGCATCTTTCACCTCCACGCCTTCACATTCCTCTTCGCAACTGCTGCCCCAGCCGTCGTATGCGCTCGTCGGCGCTACTGTTCCTGGCGTAACGGATGCCGCTTCCGCGGTCGGCGCGATGCGGTCTTGCATCAACGCCGGGTCGTCCAGCACGCGCTCCGCCAGCGGGAGCAGCGCATCGTGCACCGCGTGGCGCAGGAAACTAGCCGTGGCCGCAGTGAGCTGAATATGAGAAGAGGGTGACCTCGCTGAAGGAGATGCGCTGGTGGACGGTGCCGGGGATGGAAAGAGATGTTCTGTGACGTCGCGAACGGCCTGAACAGCCTCTGTGAGGTCCGCAGCGTGACTTGGCCAGTACTGCTGTGGCGACGCAGCAGAGAACACAAACCTCGCCAGGGCGGCGTGGAGGAAGTGGGCGACAGTGGGTAGAACCGTCAAGCTGAGGTAGGATGCCGCCTCAGCGTGGCCAATGTACCAGAGCGTTCTGTAGTCTTCTCTATCGGCAAGCGAGGCGTGCATTGTGGTACCACCAGCACTGCCACAAGCACCAGCCGCAGTAACAGCCGTGGCCGTGGTCATGCTATGAGACGTTCTCGTGCTCTCAGGAGTGTTCAGTGGAGTCGCGGCAGACGGTGCTGACGGTGGAGTAGTCAGCAAGCCATGCGTGTGGCCATGCTCAAAAACGAGGCTGCACCACCACCACAGACACTGTAAAGAGCGTGTTTGCATCTCTGTGCGCACCACGAAGTGATGAAGAGCGGCTGCCGCGGTGGGTGCCGCCGCGGCAGACGGATCAAAGCCGTGAGCACGTGCACCATCTAATAGGCTGCGGAGTGCGGCGGAGGTGACGTCCAGCCAGCCAGCCGCACGATCGTCGTCCGCCACGCGCAGCATTCTTCCGACCGAGGTGAGAAGACTATAGCCACAGCGCCACCCAATGTAGACGATCGCGGGAAGGCGCAGCGCCGATTGGGCAGGAAAAAGAGACGAGATGTCGTTCGGGGCAGCACCTTGCACGATGACCGCATCGTCTTCCGCTGCACCAGATGCGCCATGTGTGCGATCAGGGAACACCACAGAGGAAAGGGCGATCTTCGTGACGGAGTCGAAGATCCGCTCGATGAGTTGGCGCACAAAAGCTGCGTAAAAGCGGACAGACGATGCCGGTACGGCCGAAGCCCCACTGGTCAGCACGGTTGCGGCTGGTGAAGACCCCCTCATGCCATCAGCACCACCCTCATGAGTAGCTGCTGCAGCGTCACGAGGGCGGGCAACGTGTACATCCACCAGCTCCTGAACCTCCGTCATCGTGGAACGCACATCTGCCAACTCTGCATCGCCCCATCCTCCCCAGGAGAGCGCCGCAGCACCGCTGGCGTGATGGGTTAGCTTTTGAGAGCTCGCACTTGCCTGGACAGCCCACGTCGGGGCGCAGACCAGTATGCGGCGAGCTAAGGCCTGCAGGAGTTCATCGACACGCGCGCTAAGTTCCTTCTCGGCAATGTGTCGCTGCTCCGTGCGTGCCGCACGCTCAATACGCAAGCGCATCTTCAACCCTGCGCCAGCGCACACGCAGACAGCGACAGGTGCGAATAGGAAGAGAAGCCCACTGCGCTGGTGTGAAGAGGTGAACGAATGCAGAGACGAGTGGGCAACGGTGGAATGCGAGATTTGCCAATTCCTGCGTCCACGCGAAGTTGGTTGTGCGTGTCTGTGTGGCGGCCGTGTTGGTGAAGCGGATTCCTCGGGTGGGCGCCAGAATTTTAACACGTGCCTTTCGTCTCCTGTGTGAGGTCCTAAGCAGATGCACGTGCACATGCACACATACAACGGTGTCCCAGGCACCACACACACCGGAGCGTGAGACAGACAGACAGAGCGGCGGGTGCGGGAGAGAGGGAGGGAGGGAGGGCGCGCAACACAAGGAAGAGATGGGCGGAGACACGGCACGCCAAAGATCGTGAGGGCGGTGAGGAAAGAAGACACACATCGCACATGATATCGCGCAACGGCAACGCAGAGTCGCCGCAGTGGGGATGTGTGTGTCGAGGCCACAAATCAGACGCACCAGCAGGTGGCGAATACTGCGTGAAGGTTTTCTGCCACATTTCTTCGGTAAGAAGCACGAACGGGTGAACGTCGACGCCCCGACTGCGCGTGACGTGCGAGACTCGCCACATAACAGCACCGGGGCATTAGGACGACGGTGGGGGGTGGGGGGCTTGTGCGCAACGTGTCCCTTCTCGCGTTCACTCCATTACACACACACACGAACGAGTCTTCCACAAAGAATGCATGACTTGCCACCTTCGTTTCTTTTTTCACAAGCCTACTCGAGATGAGTGTCGTCGTATTCCATGCAAAACGTGGGGAGGCAAAATACCGGAGAAACGCGTGCGTGTGCGCACGCCTTCGTCATCGCCATCGTTGCTGCCATCAGTGCCACATACACGCCTCCCCACTATCGAAGTCACCTGCTTAGCTCAGCATGCCCATTCTCGGTCATGCAGCGCGCGCTCAGACTCTACTCGGCCTCCCTCCCCCTCCCCCCGCACCGTCACAGGCCCCCATCGCGTGGTGCGAAGCA
>NC_018241.1:539884-540556 GCF_000227135.1 Leishmania donovani | reverse complement strand
CCTCCCTCCCCCTCCCCCCGCACCGTCACAGGCCCCCATCGCGTGGTGCGAAGCAGCGAGGGAGGGGGGGCACGTGCTCCAGCAGCGCGCCGACTCGGTCACCTGAGCACGGCCCCTGCGTCACCTTCTACGCACCACACGCCTCGCACGTCTCCCCCCCCCCCCCCCCCCCCCCCCCCCCCCCTGGGGTGGGGGTCGCCACGTGGTGCATCCTCGTCGGGGTGGCCCAGGCGCCCCACCACCAGTGGGCCGTGTGGGGGGCCCGGTGAGATGCGTTCCCGTCACGCCGGCACTCTGCCCGCCACATGGATGGCACAAGCGTGCCCACCGTGACAGGCCGCTCCGACGCGGCGCCATCCAGGACCTCACCGCCGACATCGGCAGCGGTGAGTCGCTCTCACCGCACCCTACGCTGTAGGCGCCTCACCCTGCCACCACCAGAAGCGGCGGCTCGGCATTGGCAGGGGCAAAAAGGGCCGCGGGGGCTGCCTGGCCTGCTCTCGCACAGCGTGGGGAGTGGGCCCTGGATGCCACGCACCGAGGTGCGCCCCGTCCCCCCTTCCACACAAACATGCACACAGACACACTGCGCCATCAGGGGATCGAAGCCGGAGCAAGAGCGCGAGAATCCCCAATTTGCTGCACCTCCCGCGCGTTGAATTGCACAAAATC
>NC_018241.1:501896-539785 GCF_000227135.1 Leishmania donovani | reverse complement strand
CAGCGGTGAGTCGCTCTCACCGCAGCCTACGCTGTAGGCGCCTCACCCTGCCACCACCAGAAGCGGCGGCTCGGCATTGGCAGGGGGAAAAAGGGCCGCGGGGGCTGCCTGGCCTGCTCTCGCACAGCGTGGGGAGTGGGCCCTGGATGCCACGCACCGAGGTGCGCCCCGTCCCCCCTTCCACACAAACATGCACACAGACACACTGCGCCATCAGGGGATCGAAGCCGGAGCAAGAGCGCGAGAATCCCCAATTTGCTGCACCTCCCGCGCGTTGAATTGCACAAAATCAAAGGGGCAGGGAGTGGGTGCGAGAAATACAGAGGGAGGCGCGTCGGCGATGCCCATCGACCGGAGGGTGGGGTGAAGGACCAGAGACGGTCAACGGTGTCCAGGGCGAAGTGGCCGCGTAGAGAAAGATGGAAAAGCACCGTCCCACGCCCACGCAGCGCGAGAGTGCGAAGAGCGCAGACGGAAGTTGTTACATCACCTGTGGAATGCCACAGCAAAGAAAGCGCAGAAGCTAAACGAGATATATATATATATGTATATAAAACGAACACTGAGAGAGCGCGCGCGCTCTCGCCCGCGGAGGACACTCGGGAAGGCGCGAGTGCGCCACACAGCGCACGCAGAGGCGCTGAGGCGAAACATGCAAAAGCGATCGTTGAGGCGGAGAAAGAGAGTGCGGCGGCGGCGGCGATCCACGGCAGCGCGAGCCGAGATATACACGCATCACTGTACATGGCCACGACCTCGCAGGCTACGGGGCGTGCTTTACGTTCCTAGTTTACATGGGTTCTATCGGAGGCAGCGGCTCGCTATTGGTGCTACGGTGGAGCGACCCTTCCGGGCTGCCGGCTGAGCGCAAGGAGGAGGCGGTAACACCAGCGACGGGCGCCTGACCTCCACCACCGCCCCCAGAGCGGGGCGGTGCATGCTGTTGCTGGATTGTACGGGTGACGCTGTCCTGCGGGTGGTTCTGCGGATTACGGTTCAAGAAGGGGGTCATGGTTGCCGGTAGCGTTCGAGGTCGCATGTTGTCCATTGGCCGGTTGCAGCCAAGGCAGCGGAAGCCTTTGAAGCCAGTCAGCCCATCTGGCGCGCCAGCGCCGCCGCCGATGTTCGCCTCCGACATCCATCCTTGCAGGTTCGCCACGTCCTGCTTTGTTGCCTTGCCGTCAATCATGTCGCGCAGAATGCCGAGCGACTTTTCTAGGGTGTCTATGAGGCCTGCATTCGTCGCGTTCAGCACCTGCTCCACCTCGCGCATCAGTCGCTCCAGCGCGTTCTCAACGTAGTCGCGCTCGGCTTTATTCGCCACGAGGGTGGCGTCGGCCTTGCAGTGGTCTAGTCGCTCGATGCTGTCCATCAGATCCTTGGCATCCTCGCCACTCAGTCCGCCACCGGCGAAGCGCGTGTTGTGCGCCTCCTTCAGAGCGCTCAGCTCGCCCTGCAGCTCGCGGAGCATGCTCTCCATCGCCGCGCTCGGCCTACCTCCCTCGGTGTCGACGAGGTCACGGTGTTGCGCGTTCAGCAGCTCCACGAGCTGTCGCAAGGCGTTGAGCTCGTCACGCAGCTTGTGGAGGGCGCTGCGGTCAGCCTTGCCCTCGCTGATGTGTTCGATATTCGCCTCGGCACGCGAGATGCGCGAGGCCAGATCGGACATTGCCGCCCCATCGCCGGCGCCGATGCTGCTGCAGTGCTGTGCCTTCTCGAGAAGGGAGTCGTCCGGCAGCTCGGTGCGGTTCGCTTTTACCTCGTCCAGTCGGTATGCCTCCTTCTGCAGGCGCTGCAGCTGACCCTGAGCCGATTCCACCTCAGCCTCCACCGACCGCACGCCCTCGTTCAGCTTTCGAATGTCATCCGTCCAATCCCGCTGACCCTCCTGCGCCGCCAGGAGGGCAGCGAGCTGCTTCTCCAGCCCCTTCACGGCGCCCTGAAGGGCGGCGAACTGAATAGCATTCACCTCCGAGGAGCCATCGCCGCCGGTGCCGTCGCCCACCGCAAGCACGTTCGCAAACTGCTCCTGCAGCATGCCCTGGCCGCTCTCCAGCGCACGCACGCGCTGCTCGAGCTGGAGCACGCGCTCCGTGAGATCGGCTACACTGTGCAGCGCGTCCACGTCGTCATCCTTAAGACAACGCGCCACGCGTAGCTGCCTCTTCAGGTCGCCCAGCTCTTCCTGAAGCTGGTTGTCGCGGTGTCGCGTGTGCTGGCGAGCGTCCATGATGTCGCCCTCAACGCGGGCCAATCGCCGAAGCAAGCCATCGAGCCCGTCGCTGTCCACTACCGCACCAGACCGGCTAGTCGCGTCGTCCGATTCCTGGCGGTTTGTACGCAGTAAGTCAACGTCGTCGTGCAACCCCTTCATCTCCCCCAAAATCTCCGCCACGACGCGGTTCAGGTAGGCGATATCCTCCCCGTCGCGGCGGAGCTTGTCAAAGACAGACGGCGGTGTCGCCGGCGAGCCTGTTTCGGAGGCACCCCCAGCGCCAGCCGCAGCGCGAGCGGAGGTGCGCCGCGCCGCACCGGCTGTCATGCGCTTCTCGGCATACGTGCTTGGTCGGCGTAGCTGCGGCTGAACAGATGGCACGGGCTCGATGATAGGCGTGGTTGCCTCACGGTGCTCGCCGGCATCCTCGCCGCCAGTCGCCGCCGTCCACTCGACAGACGAGCCCCACGTTTTCTGGGGCGGTGACGCAGGGGTGTGGGCGTCCTGCAGCACAGGGGAGTCCCGGAGCTGTGGGAAGGAGACAGACGAGCGAGCGTGCGGTCCGTGGGGGCCGTCCACAACGGACACGGCACGACGAGGGCGCGCCCTGCCGCCGGCGGACGTGGGCGACGAGCTCTGCGTGGCCCGAGTGCCGGTTTCGCTGCCGCGAAGGCCGGCCTCTGCGCGCTGGCGAGCATCGCCGGAGTCACAGAAGGCAGCATACGGCGCCTCCAATACCAGCTCGAGTGCCTCGTGTGCCTTGCTCAGGATGATGTCGCCCACCGGCACCGACGACCCCGAAGCCTCGACGAGGTCCTGCTGCCTCTGGGAGGGGGCGGCGCTGCCGGCGCTTGCGCCGTGTGCAGGGAGCACGATTCCAGAGGTGCCGGCACCACTGGCGGGCGAGTGAGCGAGAGGAGTGGCGGCTGACTTGCTGACCGTGCTCAGCGACGCGTGGGACGAGGCGCCGGTCATTGCGGCGGCAGCGCTGCTCTGGTGCTTGCGAGCCGCGTAGATCTCGTCGATGGTGTGCCGACCCCGCTCGGCGTCGTCCTGCAGCTCGCCTAGTAGCTCGTTCAGCCGCGACATCTCCTCCCATAGGGCCGCGTGCTCTGCCTCGGCGTCCTTGTCCTCCTTGTCGCCTTTGCGGTCAGTCGCGGGGGACTGAGCGGCGGCTGCCGCCTCCAGCTCCGCCACGTTCGCCGTCAGCTGAGCGATGTGATCGTTCTGAATGGCGTTCTCCTTCTCCAGCCGTACAAGCCGCTGAAGGATGTCCTTGATAGTGAGCTGCAGAGGGAGAAAGGTGAGGCCGACGTCAATGAGCTTCGACAGGTCGACCTCGACCTCCACATCCTGCGTCTCCACTGACATTGGCCTCGTCCCTGTTTTCGTCCGTCTGCCGCGCCTTCTCAGCACGCCTGAGGGCAGAAGGCGGGGCGAGCACACGGAGGAGCAGCAGGAGCTGGCACCGCGTAGGGCGGCTCCCAGTCGACGTATGAGCAGCGAAGGGAGAAAACGTCTCGCCCTCCCCGTAGAAAGTCGAAAAAGGGCGGCAGAGCTGTCTTAGCGGGCACGAAGAAGAGCAGGAGGGAGGGAAGCGTCGAAGGAGAGCAACGTGGGATGGAGGTGTGAGGGGCGCTGAAGCTCAGTCTTCTCTCGCGGTCAAACGTAGAGTCGTTCTTGTCAGAGAATGCGGCAAGGAAGCAGCGACGGGGGTGGGTGGGTGAGGTCACAGCAGTCGAAGAGAAGTGAGCAGCGGAGAGGGTAGGGGCGAGGAGGGGTGGAGGAAAGGAGGGAGGAAGAACGGCAACGTGAGCGAGAAAGAGAGACGGGCAACCGTCCATCAAGGTCGGGCAGCCAACATCGGCCACCGCAACGGGCGTTCACTTATGTAAGGGGCATAACAGTGTGTAGAGGGGAAGATGGGGAGAGGGGTTGAGAGCGAGGCAGGCACAGGCCGACGGGCTCATCATGAGTACTTCACACGCCTTGTACTCCTTCGTCACGTTACGCCCCGCTCCTCTGACATCGCGGCTTCCTCAACTATCTCCGCGCACTTGCCGTGCGTTCGTACGCTCACGCGCGTGACGCCGCGCTGCGCATCCGAATGCATTGCCTTCCTTGGCGTCTCTCTGCATACTTGCGCCCCGGTTCGCTGCCGCCCTCTGCGCACCGGCACAGATATGCACGTACGCGTGCCTGCAAGCACGCACACGCGCCATCACCGTAAACACCAGAATTTCGTTAAAAAGGTGTGAAGAGTCCTCTTGCGCACACGCACACACGCACAGACGTCTGCACTTCACATCCGGATGCGGCGCGGCAGCAGTTCGCGCACATCATCCGCTGGCACTAATTCCTTCATCACAAAGTCGCGCAGACGGTACAAACCCGTTTCGTCTTTGATGCGCAGGCTGTTGCACGTATCGAGCCACAGGTAGTTGTCTGCCTGCATCTTCGCCTTGCTGGGGGTGTCGTCGATGAGCACTGTATTCTGCGGCTGCGCGATAGACGGAAACTGCGCAAACACCTGAGACAGGTCTTTCACTGTGGCGTGATTGTCATCGCTAACGGCCGCGTTGAGGCGACGGAAGTCGTCCACACGCGTGTGCTCGCGCGTCCAGACAAACTCAAAGTGAACTCGCTGCGGCTGAGGAACGTTGATGGCGGCCTCTGGCACGCTCTCCTCATCCGCCGCCTCGGCTGTGGTCGGCCGCCGTTTTTTACCGAAGCGCCCACCGCGCCCGTTGCTGGCGGAGGCTACAGCTCCAGCAGACGTGCTGACAGCTTCCTGCTTAGCCGGTGCTGCCGTCGCGGTTCCTGCACCAGCCTGCAGCGTCATGTTTGACCCAAACACCGCATTCACGAGCGGGTGTGTGTTGCGCGCAGTGGTGGAGCTCCAAATCGCGAGGCGGCAGTGCTCCTGTAGTTCGTTAAGAACCTCGATCATGTGGGGGCGCAGCCACACCTTCACCAAGCCCACAGTGAAGTCCGCCGCTGGCATACCCTCCGGGACGTGGCGTACATGGATGCGCTCCACGAGAGTGCCACGTAGGCCGAACACGAGCAACGGCTTCAATGCCGGCATGGCTGGTTATGTGTGTCTGTGTGTCTGTGTGTCTGTGTGTCTGTCTGTCTGTCTGTCTGTGTATGGGTGTGTGCTGTTCCGCTCGTGTTCCTCCGCAGAAGCTTGCGAAGGAGGAAAACGAAACGCGGCTGTGCTGCGACACCGAAAAACGTTATATGCTTCTGCGTAGGAGCTTGATTAGATTCGTGCGTGTGTGTGTGTCTGTGTGTCTCGATGGTGCGAGCGCGTCCTGCAAAGGCAAGTGCGCGTCAACCAAAACAAAGAAGGGCACGACGCCGAACGGACGCTGCATTGAAAAGATCAGCAGGCGCGCACGAACACCCAGACGGACGCGGCATAAGAAGAAGAGAGTGTGGCGAGCAGCGGTGGACAATGTGTGGTGCAACGAGCCGCCGGTGCGGACTCCGGCAAGCGAGTCAGCGGCACTCGTTTTGCCCTCACGGCACGGCATGGTGCCTGCACCGACAGGCAAACGTGGTCATGCGCGAGGAAGAAGACGGCTTGAGTGCCGCATGTTCACCTGCGCCATCCCCAAACGCCTTCCAGCGACGATCAGAGCACCGAGCGCTCATACAGTCACGTTTTCCACGCACGCACGCACAGACACACACGCACACGTATGCACGCACATCAATGCAACGGGATGTCTGCATTCTTATATTAGCGACTCATGTGACGACCAACCAGTAAGGCACATGAAGAAGTCACGCATACGCCCATCTTTCACAGCGCCACTCTACCACGAGCAAGCTAACACACACACACAGATGCATATATATATATATATATATGTGCGCACAACAGCACCTCACCGAGCTCGTTCGCACCACGGCTGCGTCAAGGAGCCGGCCCAACCAGCGCCGTTGGGTGTCGTTCAGGCCCACTGCACCTCCACTGCATGCGGCGCAGGCTAGGGTCCAGGCTTACACTCCACATCACCGCAACGCAGCCAAAGCAGAGCAGCAGGAAGCGGAGGCATATACTCGTTGAGTCACCGACGCGATTCGTAGTGCGCTGGACCAAGCGTGATCACTACCGCCAGCCTCCTTGGCGCAGCGCCAACCCAGACCGGCTCGCCGGCACCAAGAGCCCGTAAGCCGCAATTCGAGGGCTGGCTGTGCAGGCTGCTCGGCTTCCCAGCAAGGGGCGGGATGCTGGGCCCTGTGATGCCACGGTCAGACGGCCCGGCATCATCAGGGAGCGAAGTCGAAGCGAAGAAACGCAGCCCCAACGGGGGAACTTGATATGAGAAAGAGATGAGAGAAGGAAGATGGCGCAGACGCGAGCAGCTGGCATGGCCCATGCGCGCGCATGCTAACTACGCAGCCTGCATGCTAGCTGTCCACCCTTCCCCCTGTTTGTCCGTCGCCTTCTCTACCTCTCGTTCTGCCAGCGCTAGCGCCAAAGGAAGATGTACCGCTCATACGGCGCCATCGCCGACTCGAATGCCTGCCGACCAATCTGTAGATCGGGTAGACCCATTAGGAACAGCGCCAGCACACACACAGCAGCCGCGTAGAAGAAGAGGTTCACGAGTAGGTACGCCGCACCGCGACGGCGATTGCGCTGCTCCAGGGACAAGACACCAAAGTACAAGACCAGCCAAATCCCAAACGCGGCGATGGCAACCATCCAAGGCACCGCGACGTGAGTGGGCATGACCGCGTCTTGGAAGTACTGCCCCTCGACGGCCATCTTTGTGATCCATATGGTCTCCATGCCCATGCCAAGTATCGCCACCCACGCCGTTGTGCCGATGCGCTTGATGCGCGGGTTTGTCATGTACTCGTACAGCTCTCGCAGGCACGAAGTGGCGAGCAGCGCCCACAGGGCCAGTCGACATGTCACGATGTGATGCGTTGGCGCCATATGCAGGATCGCCTTCATTGTAAAGCAGTTCAGCTCCTGAAGCAGCATCAGCAGGAGGATGCCGGTGACCTGGAAGAAGCGCGTCGGGCTCTGGAAGATGTTCCAGTTGTAGCGCTCGAAGCTGCGCGGCCCCAGCTGCTCAAGGAGCCGCTTCGCCTTCCCCTTCACGGTTGGAATCTCCTTTAGAGCGATCCACTTGTACTGCTTCGCGTTCAGCTGCCGCAGCAGCCACATCCCTACCAGCATCCCGCCCGCGTTGCAGATCAGCACATCGAGTACGATATGATCCCACCAGCACTCGCTGAAGTTCGGCAGCACGTGTTGAAAGGTCACCTCCACAACCTCGAAGCCGAGCGACACGGCCGTCACCATGCGCCAGTCCCGCAGTATGAGCATCTTGATGACGTAGCCGAGCGAGTGAGCGAGGAGGAAGACGTCGAAGGAGGTGTGGACAAAGAACCAGGGGTCCTCCTCGGTGCTCATGCGGCAGTCTTGCGCGTAGGTGCGCTCTGGCAGCTTGTTCAACAGGGAAGCATCGTAGTAGCCCATTATCTTCCGCACCGTCTCCAGGTCCTGAAATATCATAAAGGTGAGGAACACCAGATATAGCACGCCAAGCGCCAGGACGGCACGCCACACAGCCGGGTGGGGTCGTACCATTAGGGAGTCGGGAAGGTGTACCGCACCAAAGCCAATAAAAACAAAGGCAGCAGCGGAGAGGCCAACCTTCACTTTCGCCGCCACGCCCATGTTGGGGTAATAGTAGTACCGCAACATGAGCAAGATGGACATCAGAATGCTGAGCAGTATGAAGACGGTGTGGGGGGTATAGGCGCGGTCGCTAAAGTCGAGCTCGCGTGCCCACGGGCTGGCTGGCTTGAGCAGGCGGTCCGCCCGGTGCGTCGACGACACAGACTCAAGCGGGTGATCCGTCAACTGAATGTTCAGCGGGGGCAGGCGAAGCGTGCCGCCCCCCTTGCACGTGCTAGTGCTCCCGTCGCCGTCGGCACCGCGTTTCTCCGACGACGACGGGGGTGTGACACCATCCGGACCGCCCTCCGCCCTGCACGCCGCACGCCGGTCTTCGGCGTCGGCGACTCGGTCATCCTGACCTCGATGCATGCGTGTGAGCCAATGACGGACCTGCGTGATGCGTGATATGTAAGTGTACGTGGAAAAGAGGGAGAAGATGAAGATGTGACGTGAGAGGCGCAAACAATGTAGCGTCAGCACAGTGAAAGACGTCGAGGCGTGCGAGTGCGTGGTGTAAGGGGAAGGGGGCGGGAGGGGGCGTCGCGTACGTCTACGGAATGGCGTGGCGGCAGTGAAGGCGCTGAAGACTCTCGTCGCTCAACGCCAAACCCGCTGCGACGAAGCTGTTCATAGCCCTGAGTAGCCTCCGATAAGGGAAAAGAAGGCGCGCACGCGCACACGCTCGTCCACATGCACGAGCACGCATATGTGCCTATCTATCTCCATAGAAGAAGTCTTTTTTGAAGCATACGTGGGTGTAGTGGGCACATGCACGCGCTCAGCACTGCGCAAGGGATCCATCCTGGCCGGAACGGCTATCCACTCGAGCAAGCCGCAGGGAAGACTTCAAGAAGCAAATTGGAATAGAGAGCTGTCATGAGCTCGGCTGTACGGCGGCTGAGGGGAGAGTGAAGGAGGAAGGTCGCATAGAAAGCAACAGTCATGCGCTTGCTCAGCGAAAACCAATAGCTATCTACGATGGAGGCGGCCGCCGCCCCGAAAAGCTGCCTGCAATGCTCTCCCCCTCTACCCCTCACACACACAACATCCACACACGCATGTTTCTTCACCCTATGCCTCGCGCGCGAACCTCATGGTCCACTTGATCGCTGCCGGGTAGCAGGAGATGGCCCGGAGGCGTTGACGATCAAGGGTACGCGATGAATGAGCTCAGTCGCTCGGATACCGCGTGTGCCACGCCCGTCCTCGGCGGCCACCATATCTGCAGCGACGCCGTGCACGAGAGCGCCTGCACAGGTCGTGTTGAAGGTGTCGTGCATTCGTTGCGCGGCAAGGCCTGCCAGCAGCCCAGTCAGCACATCGCCCATGCCACCGCTTGCCATGCCGGCGTTTCCGGCATCCACGATTGCTGTCTTCGCACTGCTGTGGCAGTGCACAATCGTGCCAGGACCCTTGAGGAGGCAAGTCCCACCCAAAATGGCAGCAAGGCGGCGAGCCGCGGCGAGGCGGTCCTTCTCCACATCTGCGACGCGGCAGGCCAACAAGCGGGCCGCCTCACCGGGGTGCGGCGTGATTATGCTGTTCGGAAGCACCGGCAGGTGTTTACCAGCGCCGGCAGCAGCACCCCCTTCCTTGCCGTGAAGGCGGCCTGCGAGAAGGTTCAGCGCATCCGCATCCAGCACCAGTGGCTTGTCCTGATGCACCTCAGCGTGTCGCAGAGCAGCGGTCAAGGCCGCCTGGCCATACGCGCCGGTGCCAAGTCCAGGTCCGACCGCCAGCGTAGAGGCCCACTCGAAAGCCGCGAGCATCTGCTGCTCCAGCTGCCCGCCCGTGTCCGTCTCCACGGCTGTCACCATCGCCTCTGGGCAGCGCGTCAACAACGGTGCTGCATACTCGGGGCGAGTCAGCACGCGGGTGAGCCCGGCTCCGACCGTCACGCAGGCCTCGGCCGACATGAGAGTGGCACCTCCAAAGCCGTGGTCTCCGCCGACAAGGATGACCTTGCCACATCTGCCCTTGTGTGCCAACGCCGACCGCCTAATGCCGAAGTACTCGTAGACGTCGTCCAGCGCCACGCGGCGGCACAAGGCCGCCCTCATCCGCTCCGGCGCCGTCATCCAATCCTCCAAGCCGAGGCTGCGGTAGTGCAGCTGCCCGACATAGTCTTTTGCCTGCCCCGTGAGCAGCCCAGGCTTCAGGCAGATGAAGGTAGCCGTGTGGTCCGCCTTCACGCACGCGCCGGCAACCTCCCCGGTTTCGGCGTTGAGACCGGATGGAATGTCGATAGCCACCCGAGGCACCGGGAGACCGTTGATGTGCCGGATGACATCCTCGTACTGCTCTCGAGGGGGCCCACAGATGCCGGTCCCCAGCAAGCCGTCCACGATAAGGTCGACGTCGGCGGGTAGCTGCAACGGCGCGCCGGGGTTCATCGTAGTCTCGGTGCCGCCAACCGCCTTCCACGCATGCTGAGCACTTGCCGCCTCCGCCGGCAACGGCTTGCTGTGAGGCATGCACAGCACCGTCACGATCTTCCCGGCCTCGCGGGCGTGTCGCGCGATGACATAGCCGTCACCTCCGTTGTTGCCTGAGCCCACCAGGATCAGCCAGTGTTGCTGCGAGGTGTAAAGGTTTGAAAAGACGTCGTACGCCGCGCGGCCTGCGCGCTCCATCAGGCAACTGAGATCGATGTTCTGACTGGCGGCTGCCGCTGGCTCGGCATCGCGCAGCCATGCCGCGCTCCACACATGACGGCGCAGCACCTGCTCAAGCCCGGTGGCGATGCTGCAACGCTCAGAAAGCCGACTCAGCATCTCTGCAGCCCGATACACCAAGGAAAAAGGCGTGTGTGCGTGCAAAAACGAGTATCGGTGAGCGAAGCGCCCTATGCATGCATGACGGTGTATACCAATATGCCTGTGTACATCGCCACGCGCGACTCCGTGTATAGAGAGAGCGAGTGCAGACTGGCTAATTATTGGGGGGAGGGGGGAAGTGCAGCGTGTCACTGGACCCTCGATATCGTTCGCTCTTGCGTTTTATGGTGATTGTGTGGGGGGGGGAGCACGTGAAGGATTGGAGACGGTCAACGACAGCGGGTTGGGGGATGGAGTGGAGGTGAAGATAGGGAGGTGCGTTGACGCACATGTGCAGTGAAAGAGGCCCGCAGCGCTGTCGAGCACATGCACGCGTAGTGGCACACCCATGCACACGCACAACCGTGGTGCAACGGAAGTGGGTGACAAATTCGTGAAAAGTACATAAGTGTGTGAGCGCGCGTGCGGCGGGTTGAGCAGAAAAGAGAAGTAGGGACGTATGCGTCCATCATGGTCGCCGAAGCAGCGGCGATGCGACTGGTCGCACAGACAGACAAAGTCGCTCGAGTCTTGTTGCTTTCGTGGGACTCCTCGCCTAGCTCCCCGTCGCTGTACCCCCTCTCCTCCTCCGCCCCCTCCCCCGCGGCAGCAGGATCGGTCGCGCATCAAGTCACTCTTTTCCTCATTCGCAGCGACCCATTGAACTGGCAGATCGTTGGCAGCTTGTCATCCTTACTATGTGCGCCCAGAACATGCGCCAGAGCATCTGGCACCGCATCAGGCACACATGCACACACCACCAAAACATCATTGGTTTTTCGTGCTTGTTTATACGCGCCGCTTCATCGGCGCCGCAGCCTCTCGTGGCGCGTTCACCTAGAAGTCCAGCCCAAGCGCCTGCTCGATGTAGTCGGCGTCTTCCTCCGCCTGCGCACTGCCAGCCGCACCGCTTCCGCTGCCGGCAGCTGTCATCGAGGTCTCCGCCTTGGCTGCCACGGTAGCTTGGCCATCGGTGCCGTACTGATCTCGCGTGCGCTTACGTGCGTGGCTGTCGATACTCGATGCTGCGCCGCTACCTGCACCGCCGTCGTGAAGGCCGCGACTCTTCTCGTTGGCCGAACCGTCAGCCGCACTCGCTGTCGTGCCGGTGGAGCCGCTCGTCGCCGTGCTCGGCTTTGATGTTGTCGTCGACGCCGCCGATGTGCCGTCGCGTTTGGCCGCGTCTGCACATGCGGCAGTGTTGCTGCTGTTGCGCGCCTCCTCCGCCTCGCCGGAGCTCCGTTCCTCCCGCGCCACCGCCGTCTCCTCGACGTGCCCAGCTGCTTCCTTGACGAAGGTCGGGATGCGTGCCATGTCTACAACCGTTATCACTGGCAGCCTCGTGACGCCCTCACGGTACTGACGAAGCTCGCGAACGACAGTGTGGAAGGTACGGATGGCGGGCGCGAGGTCGATCTTGGCCGAGGACACCTTCGTGTCGACGGCCATGCCAATGAAGTAGTGCGCCGTGAACCACGTCGGACCTGAGGGGGCACTGCTATCCTTCGCGTTGATGCTACCAACGAGAGAGCTGCCGCCGTCGCCAAGCTGGCCAGAGGTGCGAGAGCCGACGCTGCCGCGAGTGTGGCTCGACGCCGCCGCCGCGCCAGTGGCTTTGCTTGTCAGTCGCGTGCGCAGCTGCACTTCCTCGGGGTCCTCGAACCGGCGCGGGTTCAGGTGCAGGCGAAGCTGGCGGTAGTCCTCCAGCGTGTGGCCACGTGACGAGGCGTTGCCGGCCCAGAGGATACGTATGCGCGACTCCACGCCGTCCGCGTAGGCCTGGTAGTGCTCCGCATCGCTGCATGAGACCTTGATCTGCAGGTAGTGCTGGAATTTGCCAAAGAACGGGGCCGGCTCCAACACACGCGACCAAACTCCGAACGGGCCGAACTTCGCCTTCGCCTCCGCCGCGCTCATGCCGAGGTCCTTGCTAAGCAGATCGTGGCCGCGCTGGAACTCGTCGCAGAGCTGGCGCAGGTTGGTGAGAGTAACATTGTAGCAGGTATTGCCGTATGGCACCGCCGGCGTCAGCACCGGGAAGAGTGCCATCGCATCCGACTTGGACTCCCGCGGGTCCCAGCCGCGGCCGAGGTGGGTGCGGGCCCGCATGGACTCGGTGAGGTAGATGGCGCGGTTTTCGGTGCCGGTCTCGTGCGGGTTCGGCTTAAACCACGTGTGGTACGTGCGGAAGAAGCGAGTGACCATGCCGGCGGCGTTCTGGTTGGGATAGCATTGGCACACAAAGGCGGTGAGTATGGCCCAGCCAATGCCGGACGGGAAGCCGAAGGTGTTGCTGTAGATGGACCTTGCTTTGCCCCACGCCTTCACGAAGCGCAAGGTTTGACGGAAAACGGCCTTGTTCGGCACGAGATCCATTATGTTGTGTGCCACTCGCACGGCGTTACAGCTCAGCACGGACTGCTCGTCGAGGCCCTGCAGAAGGTCATCCGTGATTACCTCCGGTACGCGGTCCTGCCGGATCGACCCAAACGAGAGATCGATGTCGATGCCGTCGCACACCATCGCAATGATCGGCACGCGAGACTCACGAATGCAGTGCAGGTCTGTCACCCACGGCTCGCTCTTCAGCCGTGGCGCCAGCGTGTTGAAAAAGTGCTCGCGGGTGATGCGGCTGGGGGCAATCAGCACCATGTCGATATCGCTGCCAGAGGTGTGCACGTTGTATCGGTAGGAGCCGGTGGCAAAGATGCGGCCCTCGACTTGCGCCGCCGCCGCCTCTGGCATGCGGAACTCCGTGATCATCGTGTGGCGAATCCACACCCGCACCACGTTGACGATGCGCTCGAGCACCGACCGTCGACGGTTGGACTCCTCCTCCGGCTCAATGCGGGTGATGCACCATTCGCTAAGAGACACGTCGTGCACCACCTCCCCACCCCTCGGCCCATCAGCCGAGACAATCTTCTTGGCCAAGAAGTCCTTGTCCGTCGCGGTGGTCGACGCCATGCGCAGCACAGAGAGGCGACGGCAAACAAAGAGAAAACGGCTCTGTTTAGGTGGAAAGCAATCCGCCGGCCAGATTCGCCGCGCCTCGAGTGGGCGCTCGCTGGATGGGTGGGTGTGCGTGAGTCTAAGGGAATTTGGTATTCACAGACAGAGAGTCGCGGCAAGCCACTGTAGAAGCAAAGGTGGGTGAAGGAGGCACGTTGCGTCAGACGCCACCACCCCTCCCGGTGTAGAGGCAGGCCTCGCTGCCCGATATATACGACGGATGAGACGTTCTGTGTAATCGCAGTCGGCTGTGACCTCGGCTGTGGTATGTGCGAGGTTGACGGGCAGGCACCAAGAGGGAGGAGAGGAGGAGAGCGAGGAGCGGCAGCGCACGTGAGCAGGGTGCCTCGAACACGTCGGTGAACAGCATACTGTGCGCGAAAAGACGAAGAGGTGAAGAGGGGGGAGATAGGCAACGTGCCGCAGAACGCAAGACAAAAAGCGAGGGCATTCATGGACATGGCGGCAGGCACGCAAGGCTGGCGGTGCAGACAGAGCGAGGGCGAAGGAGGAACTGAGGCGATGCGCGTCCGTCTCACCCCACACAGGCAGACGCCATGAGCGAGCAGCGTGGAGCTTTTCATGGGCACAGGACATGCTTTCGTTAAGGGTGGCCGAGTCCTTCACAAGCACCCGCATAGTGCAGTGTGTTTCCGCGTCTCGTGGGTGCGGGCAGCGCCCGCTAATAGTCGCGCGTCGGTGCGCACGTTTGAGGTGACGGTGTATTAAGATCGGACGCGAAGAGGCAGGAGGCAGGAGACGCTGCGGCAGCGCTTCGATGCTTGAGCCGGGACAAGAGACGCCTATAAGCACATCCGAACATGTGAGAGGGGTGAGCGCACACAGGACAGTGAGCAGCAGCAGCAGCAGAAGAAACCCCAGCGAGCACCAAGACGCCGAGAGACGAGCACGGCAAGAGAGGAGAGACAGCAGCGTAGCACTCCATTACCGCCCAGTTGCGCCAAATCAGAAAAGGCGGACGGCGAAGCGCCGACGTACGGACACACAGACCTACACGCAACATCCGACGCAGAGAGCAAAAGGGGCAAAAGAGTAGCGAGGCAATCGCAGGCGTGAGCGTGAGCACAGCATCACCACACAAGCCTCGATAGAGCAGTGCACTGTTTCTCGACGTGAGGCGCAACACGCTCTTGTCGAGGAGCGCATTTTTTACATCTGCAGCACCCAACGGCAAGCGCAGGAGAAACAGAGCAGGACCCGTGTCTGCGGCGGTACTCTCCGCGGCGCCCGTCTACTTTCGATCCAGCAAGATGTCCAGTGCACAGGGCTGCATCGTCAGGTTCAGCAGGTCCTCCATAATTGCCCGCGATGCGTGCGGACGGCGGCGCGTAGAAGCGACTCGCATCGCGCTCGCTGGCGCACTGCCAGCGCTCAGAGAGCTCGGACAACACGTCGGAAAGCTTTGCGGGCCGCTGCCGCCGCCATGCGTCGTGAGCCCCGCGCTGATCTCCGATATGGTGCTCGTGCTGGCCACCGTCGCCTCCACTAAAAGGTCCAGCACAGACTGCACAAGAGCCTCGAACAACGGGGTGGGGTGCAGCAGCGGACAATGGATGGATGAGTGGCCTCGAACGGTAATGCCCACCGCGTCCTCGACCGACACTTCGAGCACGCTACTCTGCGGAGAGGCGATGGTGAACGGCGGCGGCGTAGGTGATGGAATCGGCGATACCGCGGCGTCATCCTGCAGTCCGTCACAGCTCTCGTGACCACCATTCTCTGCAACAACGCCGGGCAACGTGACCGCGGTACCTGCAGGGCTGCTGCTGGCTTGAGGTGGCGTGTTACAACCGTTGGCAGCGCCGCACATTGGCGCGGCACCCGTCGACTCGCCTGCAACGCCACCCGCAGCCTCAGCCTCAGCAGAGCCGACCAGCATCGAGTGAGAGCATTCGTCCTCCTTCTTCGGGGGCGCTGAGAGGTTCAACGCAGTTGCTGCAGACACCACAGCGGGAAGGCGAGCGGGGCCTGCCCTGTGGTGATGAAGGGGTGCGCTGCTCGAGCTCGAGGTATAATGTGGCTGTCGCATCAGTCCGCAGATCACTACCGGCTGCGGGCCCAGAGCGCTCTCGAGCCCCATCATAATATCTGCCGCCTGCACCAGCGTCACTTTTCGGGACGGGTCATAGCAGAGACCAATCGCATGGCAGTGCCGACACACGAAGCGGCGCAGCTCCCCGTAGCGGTCGGCGCCGCTGAGGTCGTAGATGTGCAGCACGGCCTCCGCGAAGAGGCCGCGGGCCAGCCGCACTGTCACGGCACGCCGCTCAAACCCAATGGTCGGCCGCACCACCATCTGTGAAGGCTTCTCGCCAAGGAAGGCGTGAGCGCTGGCTGTCTTGCCGATACCGCACGGCCCCACAAGCGCCACGCGAATAGGGCTCGACAGCAAGAGGCGAGCACCGAGCGAGAAAGACGACAGTCCTTCACACCGTGCCATCTCCTGCCGTCGCGCAAAGTCAAGGAACTGGGTGTAGTTGTACCGCGCATGCAACGAGATGACGCGCTTAGCCGCCTCGCTCTCCGAGAGCGTGGTGGCATCTTGAATCACCGGCGCACTCGAGAACATGTCGTCTATCAAAGAACTGCGGGCCCCACTGCCCGAGGAATAGGTGTACCAGCTGGGCCCTCGCTGCTGCTGCATTCGAGACGCCGCAGCACGCGAGTTGAGCGACGACAGTCGCGGCAGCTCGGCCTCCTGAACCCACCGCGTCATATTGTACTGGTACCAGATGATGTTGTCTCGGGACATGAAGTAGAAGTCCGCCGAGACAAGCGACACATTCGCCAAGTCGCGCAGCGTCAGGAAGCTCATGACGTTGACGAGGAGGGCGCGCTGGATCATCTTGAGCTCACCGCGGCTGCGGCGGCGCGGCTCGCCGTTTTCTTGCCGAGTAGACACCACCAGCTGGACCTCGTAGGAGCAGCTGGCACACACACGGCATGGCACCGCGGCTTGGGTGGACGGAGACAGTGATGACGGCAGCGCCGTCACCGCCGACGGGGAGGTGAGCGCGTTAGACGGTAGGTGACCGTTTCCATCGCTGCAGACAGGCAGAGGGCCGGGGAACAGTGTAGCGCTGGACGCAGGGGACACATCGAGTCCCTGCGCTGCGGGGGCCTGTGGTCCTCGCCGCATCCCGTTTGGCGACGCACTGCCGTCGTTCGCACACGCGCGGTTAAACTGCTGCGGCTCGGGAGTAACAACGGAGCTCACGGACGTGTTGGCGGTTGCCGAATAGCTGCCCGCCGCCGTACCCTCGGTCGAGCTATTCGCCTTGTTCACAACGGCGGCCGGTATGTACACGAGGTTGTTGCAGCACGAGGAGCAGAAGACGCGCCCGCACATACGGCAGTGATGCTTGCGGTTAAAGAGAGAAAAGCTGTTGCTGCAGCCCGGTGCCATGCAGTTCACCACGTGTGCATCCGGTACCCACTGGTCGAGTGGGATGCAGCGTACCTGCGACAAATCCAGGACGGGCTTCGCCAAGGTGGAGGATTGCACCGCACCACTGCCGCTCATCGCGCTCAAGCTGAGGGCCGAGCACATCGGCGACAACGAGCCATCTGGTGCCCGCCGAGAGGCGGACGCAGCCGCAGACGCTGGCAGGCTGCTCACAGGACCGGCGCGGTTGAGGGCGCCGACCCCACTTGATGTTGTCCGACCGAAGGAGGCCGGAAACGAGTTTGAGGCGGTCTCCTCGTTCGACAGCCCGTAAAGCACGTTCACATGCAACACAGGAGGCCCGCAGGCCCGTCGTTCGTGTATGTGGTTCGGGCATGGCGACGGCATTTCCTTCTCCGTCGTGCCGCTGTGCATTGCGCGCGGACGTTCACCCGTCGTGGCAACAAGGAGAAACAGCCCTTTCGTTGCCTCGGCCGCGGACCAAGGCAGGTGCTGTAAAGCAAGTTGAAGTGTGCCCTGGATGGGCGCCCGCACTCAGACACCAGCCAGCGTCGAAACGCGACAGACGAAGGACAGAGATGGACGCGTGAGACGTGCCCGCTTCGTTCGAAGCGCAGCCGTTTCCCTTCTTCCTTTCGGGGGTGGGGGTTTGTGTCTGGTGCGTGATGTCGCCGAAAAAACTGAACAGAAGCCGTCACAGCACGTGCGCCAGCGTAAAGCGCGCACATGCACCCAGAGATAAGAGGGCAGACGCGAGAGACGGATTGGGGGAGGGAAGCACTTAGGCGAATGCACATCCAAAAGCGGCAGACACGCGTGCAGAAAAGGAGAGCGCGTCAAGGGTAGCGTCGTCCAGCACGGGGGGAGAGATCAGTGTATGAAACCACAACGAGTCGAATCGGCTATTATTGAGCTGGCACGGCGCTCCCCCTCAAAGACGGCGCGCAAGAGAAGGAGAGGGAGGTTATCGTGAGTGAATGGAAGTAGCGAGAGGGGGGGGGCGGTGGCAATGGAGGGATGTCCGACTGGAATGGCTGAGCAAGGACACGTGGGGGCGAGAGTAGACAGCGAGATAAAGAGAGAGGCCGCGCCTTAAAGGATGCGGTCGTGCGCCGGGTGGCGTTCTTTATTAGTGTTACTTCCTTTCTCGCGGCCCTTTACCGCGAAGCGTAATGGCGTTGCAGACGCGTACACAAAGAGGTGCCAAGATGCGCGTGTGCGCACATGTGCGGGTGGCAGAAGAAAAACAGCACGGTGATTCGCCGCACACACGCACACAAGCCCAAATCATCCCACTGTCACCAAGGAGTGGTGGTAATGGTGGCAGTGCATGTGTGTGTGTGTGTGTGAAGATAGGAAGGAGAGTGGCGAGGGTGTGTGTGTGTGTGTGTGTGAGGTGTGGAGACGGGAGCACCTCGCAGATATAGTAGAAGCGACAGTTTTTAGCAGTGGGATGGGCAAGGAAAGAAAGGGGCAGAAGGAAAGGAGCAAGGAAGAGGTGGATGGGTGGTGGACGAGGCGAAGAGCAAGACGAAAGACACGATTGGTATGTGTGGTGGGGGGAGCACTAGGAACAAGACGCTGCGGCCACCCACGCATGCACGACACAGAGCGAGAGAAGGAGGGCGGCTGTCTCTCAGTGGTCCTTGCGCTGACAAGCCGCTCCATGGCGACGCGATGCGCGAGGAGGAGCGTTCGAAGAGTACAACAGGGATGCGGGAGGTGAGAGAAGCGGGGGAAGCCGAGCCCACGGCAAAACGACGATAGGCCCACACACTCGCAGACACACACACACACACGAGGGCGCGCTCCCCCTTGAGGTCTGCCATGGTGCGTTCTTCCCATCTTACTTTTTTTTGGCTTGTTTGGGGGGTTCCTTCCGTTCCTCCACTTCACATGCTGAGTCCTGCACGCAGTACTTGACGCTCCGTTGCTTCTCCAACTACAATACATCGGCTTGCCTGTATCTGGCTGCCACCACCGCTCACACGCGCGCGCAAAGAAAGAGAGCAGGTGGGAGAAGAGAGAGATGGAGGGAGGCAGGGCCGCTCATCCCGTGGCGCGCGTAGGCACAGGCAGGCTTAGAAAGAGAACGAGGGAGAGCAAGCAAGGCAGAGAGGAGGAGCCGAGCGAGGCACGGTCGCCTGGCACCCTCGCCGCTTACCGCGCCTCACGCGCCAGCACTCGCGCGCAGCTCAAGCGAGTGGGAAGGGAATCTTTTTCCAATATGCCTGACCGTTTCGGCGGTTCAGAGAAAAGAGAACAAAGTAAATATAAGGCAAGCTCACGCGCCTCGCAACACGCGGGTGAGTAAGGGCAAGAATGGAAGCACACGCCCGCACACGCCGTCCGGCGCCCCTCGAGGCACCCGGCCAGCGCACACGCGCAGCGGGCACGGCAGTGCCCACATACACACACACACAAACCAGGCCGCCTGTTGCAGTTTGCCGCGGCGCATCGCCTCGCCGCCAGCGCACCGACCCGCCCTCCTTCATCCACCGCGAGCACACAAACACGCGCCAGCCGGGCAGCCGAGGCGCCACACTATCCATGTTATTTTCTTTTTTGATGGCAGGCGCTAGACCCGCGGCACAAAAGTGCCGTGTATGCACTCCGCGACGCAGCAGTTGCACCGTCAGTGGAAGTGTAGAGTCGAGAGGGGCAAGAGAGGATCAAGAAGCTGCGCACGGCGGCGATAGGTGCCCGAGAAGCACGTCTTACGCCCAGCCGGGGTAGCCGTACGTAGCCGTGGAACCGATCTCCTCCTCGATGCGCAGCAGCTGGTTCAGCTTCGCAGTGCGTTCGCCGCGGCACGGCGCGCCAGTCTTGATCTGGCCGGTTCCCAGGCCCACGGACAGGTCGGCAATGTACGTGTCCTCCGTCTCGCCGCTGCGGTGCGACACCATCACAGACCACCCGTTCTCCATGCACAGCTTCGCCGCTGCGATCGACTCACTGATCGTGCCGATCTGGTTGATCTTCAGTAGCAGCGAGTTGCACGCAGACTTCTCGATCGCCATCTTCACACGCTCCACGTTTGTCACCGTCAGGTCATCACCGACGATCTGAGCCTTTCCGGCGAGTGCCATCGTAATCGCCGAGAACTCGTCGAAGTTGTCTTCCGCGAACGGGTCCTCGATGGACACCAGCGGGTACTCCGCGACCCAGCGCTCGTAGGTCGCCTGCAGCTCCGCCGCGGACACGTACGTCGGCTCGGGGTTCTTGAATGTCAGGTTGTACATCTTCCTCTCCGCGTCATACGCTTCGCTTGCCGCGCAGTCCATGCAGATCGCGAACTTGCCCTTGTGCCCAGCCTTCTCAATCGCCTCCATCAGGATCGGCAGCGGCTCGTCGATGTGCTTGATCGGCGGCGCGAAGCCGCCCTCGTCGCCGACGTTCACGGCGTCCTGGCCGTACTTGCTCTTGATGATCACCTTGAGCGCGTGGTATACCTCCGAGCCCATGCGCAGCGCCTCACGGAACGACGTCGCCTTCGTCGGCGCGATCATGAACTCCTGGAACGGCAGCACGTTGCCGGCGTGCTTGCCACCGTTGATCACGTTGAAGCACGGCACAGGCAGGCGAATATCCTTCGTCCCGGCGAGGCCCGCGATGTACCTGTACAGTGGCACGCCAGCCTTCGCCGCAGCGGCCTTGCTGATCGCCATCGAGCAGCCCAGGATCGCGTTCGCGCCGAGCTTGCTCTTGTTCTTTGTCCCGTCCAGCTCACACATCATCTTGTCGAGGCCGGCCTGGTCCGACTCGTCCTTGCCCACAAGCGCCGGCGCAAGGATCTCGTTCACGTTCTTCACCGCCTGCGTGCAGCCGGCGCCACAGTAGCGCGCCTTGTCGCCGTCGCGCAGCTCGCACGCCTCATGCACGCCAGTCGACGCGCCGGACGGCACAGCGGAGCGGAAGACGCCGGCCTCCGTCATCAACTCGACCTCAACGGTCGGGTTGCCGCGGGAGTCAAGCACCTCACGGGCGTAAACCTTTTGGATCGGCATGCTGACGGATGGGTGAAGCGGTTGGAGGGAGGGGGAGATGTTGTTGGTTATAAAGACTCTGTCCAGGTGATGTGCACAACGTGATCAGAGGAAAAGATGAGAATGCACAGGTGAGGTCGGAGATACAGCGTAGAGAAATAGTTGCTCGAGCGTTGCAGACTACGAGTGTGCGTGTGTGCGTGTGGGGCGTTGCACCGATGCAGGGGCAGAAACAGCGACCCCGTGGACAACGGGTAGCGTACGTGAGGGCGTTGAAGTGAAGGGAGATAGTGATAGGAGGAGGGTGCACGGTATGAATGAAAGCACAGGAACGTCCGCAGCTGCGTCCCAGGAATCGCCGCGGATACCGCGTGGCTGTCGGCTAACGCGGCCACCACTTCGCATAGCAGTGGTGGGTATTGGCAAAGCCATCTGTGGTTCTCGGAAACTACGGTGATATAGATACGCAAGACAAGCTTGATAAGGGGGTACTGCGCCAACGCGCTGAAAGAATTGCTTCCGAAGATCGGCTGCACCTCGAGCGCCGCGTACATCCCTCCCTTCCTCCTTTGAGACACTCGGCATCGCATTTCCTTCAGCCACCCCTCCGCGGTGAAAGCAGGCGTGGGAGGCCTTTGCAGCCAAATGCAAAGTAATGGGGTCGGTACGATCTGCCCGTCGGTCCATGATGTGCGCGCTCACTTCTTCCGACCATACGCGAGCGTCCTTCGGTGGTTTGCTTGTGCACTTTACGTTTACACTTGAAATTTACATGACGACAAGCGGCAGCCACCGTACACCGCAAGCGGAAGGCCGCACCACAGAGGCACCCGCCTCCACACGCATGCCCGCATACTCCGCCACGTGTGCCGAGACGTGAGTCGGCCTGCCGCAAAGAAGAAACAAAGCCGGCACGCACACACACACACACTCGCACACACGCAGCACGCTTCTCGGCTTACCTGCTCACGCAACTTCCTTCCATATCATGCCACACGCACCGATGAACCGCATCGCTCGCACGACGCGGTCGTCACGGTCGCGAAAAAGAATGGCGGCGGTGGCAAAGAGAGAGCGGTCCTCAAACTGGATCTCCACTTGGGGCGGCGAAGAGACGACAGCAGCCGCTCCTTGCGATGGAGGTGACGCAACTCCGTCCAACGACGACGTCGCAGCTGCGTCGCTGCTCAGTGAGGCTGGCGACGCTACGTCCTTAGGGTCAGTCAGCTGTGCAGCAGCAGCAGCAGCAGTAGCGAGCGTGGCGGCATAGCGATGGCTCTCCTCAGCGATGCTGTTGAGCTGCTCGCTGAGTAAGTGCATAGGAGGGTGCTCGCGCAGCGCGCGGAGCTCTTCCAGCTGCTCCGACGGACTACGAATCGTCTCGACGACGGTGTCGTCCGGCAAGTGGACGCGGTCGCGCGCAAACAAGAGGCGCTTGCGGGCCACACGCTCTTCATCATCGCTGCCCTTCTTGTAGTTGAAACGCTGCGCTGCCCACTCGCGATCGCGCTCGCTTCGAAAAACTGTCGGGATGACCTCCGGCGCCAATGATGGAGCTCCTCCTTTCGCGCCTGCCCCTCCTGTCGGTGAGGACGTGCTCGTCGCCGTCGGTGCTCTCTTAGCAGGCTCTACCTTGGAGCCGGGCTCTGTCGTGCTACTCACGATGATAGGAGGGAACCACGCGTTGAAAGGCGCATCCAGGTGCCGCCGCTCGGCAACGTAGCGCAAGAAATGACCCTCGGTTGGTCGGAGAAGGAACAGACCGTAGATGGAGAAAGCGGGCACGACAAGGCGGCGCAGCCACCGAAATAGAAGCTCTTTGCGTCGGATCTCCGCCGCACGAGCTAGCCGCGCCGCGCTTGCTGCGCCGGCGTCGGTGTCGCTTGATGTCGACGGTGACGCGGTTGGGGTGCTGGTTATGCTCCTGCTGCCGCAGGTCACGCCACTACAGTGCGGTTCAGCTCTCCGGGTCCAGTGGCGAGTCAGATGCGCACTGCCTCTCAGCTGCCCCATCGGTCCACTTCAGCCCACGGTGCGCCCGAACACTCAAAGACCGCGAGGGAAGAGGACCTGTGTATGGTATGCGTTTCCTTGAGCGGCACCTCTGCGCTCGTGTGGGTGTGGGTGCGGGTGTGCGTACGTGTTTGTTTGTGACGCGCTACTGCGTACTTGTCCTCCTCTCCAGTCGTGTCAAGTTGACCCATGTACATGGCGGTGGGTTTCGGCAACAATAAGCGGCAGTGAGGAGACCAACCAATGCAGGCGCAACACGCGGAGCAACAAGGTGATAAGGTGGCGGCAATGGCGCGAACAGTAAGAGGGAGTGGGCGGAGGAGGTTCAGCGAGGCATCGCCTCGTCAGCTGGGGATCACGGCAGGAACTGCCCTTCCTTATCGACAGGAAGGCTTGGCACGCAGCGTCGACGTGTGCAATTGGAAGCAGGTGAAGATTTACGGGCACTGCGCCACTACACCAACCCCGTGTCGCCTCAGCGATGCCGCCAGAGACCATCTGACGGGTAACGTGCGCGGGGACGAATGGAGCATAGGCCGTTCGCCCAAGACAGCCAGGCTCGGGCTAGCATGGAGTTTCGGCGAATAGCGAGTGCAGCTGCAACGACGCCGCTGCTCGTTTCCTCTTCACTTGCGTCCCTCCCTTTGTGTTTGCCGGTGTGCGCGGATAAGGTGCCGACTGTGCATTCCGCAGCGGTACATTCTTCGCTTCTGTGTCTCTGGGTGATGTCGCCTTTGTGTGTGTGTGTGTGTGTAGGGGAGGGGGGGCAAGGGAGAAGCCGGATCGTGTGTGATGCATGCGGATCCTGGAAGGGACATCGGCACGGACACGCACACACACACACAAGCAACACAGATGTAGCTGTACACGCACACCAACTGTGCAATGGCGAGAGGGAGAAGCACAGAGGGGCAACAACTCAAGCAACGCACCACAAGAGCACGGCAGATGCGAAGAACAGCAACACGGCAATGAGCGGCGGATGTCAACAAAAAGGGCGCCATAGAAAAAAAAATAGGGAGAGCAATGCAGAACAACTGGAGGAGGAGTGGGTTCCCGACACCATCACCGCTCACCGTCCCCCACCCCTGCTCGCTCCGCATCCCTACTACCGTGATCCTCACACACGTGTTTGGTTGACGGCCGCTGCCGAGCGCGCAGATTTCAGGCGCTGCCGCAGGGCTAGAAATGAAAAGAGGGCCTCTGGAGAACAGCGGGGCGACGAGGAGGCTAGGAGAGAGTACCGTATCACGCGTGTGCACCCACATAAGAGAGAGGAAAGGGCGCCAGTTTCACACCGAGAGGGGGGTACAACACAAAACAGAACGGAAAACGGTAGAGGAGCGCGCACCCTTCCCCCGCACCCACAAACGGATGAAGAGAGGCGCTGATCGGGGGAAAACAAAAAAATCAGAAAAGAAAGGAAACACCCCGATCCCCGGAAGGCAGCGCGACGCGGAAGCGCGGCGAGGGCCGACAGCACAGGGCAGCGGCGGCGGCGGTTGGGTGAGCCAAGAGAAGGGAAGAGGATGGGCGTGGAAAGAGAATGGCAAAGGAGCAACGCCAAGAAGAAAACATCAGCGCCGCACGAAAAGACCGGTAACGAGCACACGCACAACGACGTAGTGCAGATGGAGACAATCAGCGTCACAACAACGAAAAGAGATGGGCAAAAGACACGGCACGAAGCCACAAAATCAAGCACATTCACAGACGCACGAACACTTATACACGCACACACACATGTACACAGATCTATGCATATATAATTTTGGCATTCATGTACCGCTACATGCCGATATGCACACAGAAGGAGGGGAGGGTGAGCACACGCATACACACATACACGCACGGATAACAGATCAACAGACGCGAGCCTGAACGATATAAACAAGAGGCCAACGAAATATTGAAAAAGGAGAACAAAAAAAGGAAAGAGCAGACGACCCAACACACACGCTTGCCTGCACGCGCACCCCCCCCCAAAAAGAGAACACCGCGGAACGGTCGATGATCCTCTGCAGCGTCATAGCAGCACACGCGACCAACTCGCTCATGCGCTGGGGAGATGAAGCGATGACGCGCCTTCACTGGCAGACGGACGAACACTGAAAGACAGACACACACACACACACACACTCACGAACGCCGAGAGAGGCGCAGACGTAGGCGCGTACACGCGCACAAGTCTCAGCACGCAGTTCATTCCACACATGAAGAGGAGGAGCCGGAGTGGAAAGACGGAGCACACCAACAGATACGCAACGTATCCTCGGCTTAGAGTCGAGGTGGAAAGCGCACGAAGCACTGCAAGGACAAGGGCAGAAAAGAAAAACGAAGAGGACATGCAGCTGCAGAGACATCAAGTGAGGAAGCAGAAACACGAAAAGTGCAGCGACGCGTGCGTTCCGGCCACCAACCAAACACATGCACACGAGAGAGCAGCGATCAGCACCAAAGTCTCCAGATGTTGGCGTGATTTTTCAAGTTACTATTTCGTTCGTTTGTCTGTCCTTCCATCCCACCACCGCAGCACGCGCACACGCACGCACGAGCACTCACAGGATCGCCTTTCGAGCCGTCATGATCGTAGTGGCGATCGCGGCTGCTTGCAGACCGCACAGCGGGTAGCGGAAGTCGAGGGCAAAACGGTTGTCGTCCTGCTTGCCGAAGAGCATGACCACCTTCCCCGGATCAGAGACAGCGACGAGCTGAAAGTTCTTCTCACTCGCCTTCGTGGAGCGTCCGTGGAAATCGAGTTTGTACCCGCGCAGCACGCCATCCCACTGAGGCTCCTTGCTCTTGAGGACAATGATGTTTGGGCTGCCTGGGTTTCTCCGGTACTCGCGAACCAGCACTCCGCGTGAGAACCACTTTTTCTGCCGGCCAGCTGTTTCGCTGCTGCTCGGCGCCGGCGCACGGTTCGCCCCAGCAGAGTCGCACACGGCCGTAAAGTTTGGTGTCGCCCTCGACATCGTCGAGTAAGCCGCGTCGACGTCGTCATCAGAGGAGTTCGCCATCGCCTCGTCGATGCCGACGTGGCTGCTGCCGCGGCCGTCGCGCAGGAATTCGACCTCACCGCCCTCCAGCGGCTTGATGTACCCAGACTCCGGGTCGATGGCCGGCAGCAGTACCGTGAACGACGACCGGTTTGTGTCGGCCAAGTTGTGCAGCAGCACCGCAAGAATCTCCTTCCGGGCAGCCTTGCTGCCCTCGCTAAACAGCACCATCTCCATCCCCTTTCCGCGCCGCGATAGCTTGCCCACAAAGCCGCGCGTGTCACTGTCCAGCTGCTGCTGATTGATGGTGAACACAATGCTGGCACCGCCTCGCGAGACGGGGTACAACTGCCCGCCAACCCCGCTCGACGTATCCTCAACCATTGTACGTGTCTTGAAGCTGCGCAGGACAGCCGCTAGTACAAAGTCGCCTGTGTGCTCGAGGAAAAACTGGAACGATTGGTGGCGGCCGGGCAGCAGCGACGCGATTCCGAGGCCCTTGCGCTTGCGCCGCTCCAGGTAACACTGCAGCAAACGGCGCAGGGGACGGTAGTATATGCGCTCACGCGGGTCCATTGGCAGCACGGACCGCGCCATGCTGTACATGGAGGCGGAGTCGCTGCCCTCTTTGCGCGTCGGCATGATGATACCACCCGCGCGCCCGCTTCCTCCTGCGACTGCCCCACCGGCAGTTGCCGGTGATGGCGAAGATGCCAGAGCACAGCCGTTGCCCAAGGCGCGCTGCACGGCGGCCTCCGTCAGTCCTGCTGGGATCATGGCATTCGTATTGTTGCTCTGGACAGACGCGTAGTGGGTGCCTTCTTCCGCTGGCGCATTCTGATGCCGCTGCTGATCGCCGTGCGATCGCTTCCTGTCGGGTGTTCTGCTCGCGGCAGCCAACCCCTCTGGCCCGGAAGAGGGGTTGAGGTGGCGCTGCGGGGACTCTGGCGGGGCCTGCGACGACGGCAGAGGAGGCGGCGGCGAGGCAGGCGTAGCTGTAATGTCCGCTGCACGTGAGCGCTGAAAGCGCGGGAAGCCGCCCCCGCTGCGCGGGGGCGGCGGTTGCGAGCTCCTCGGTGGAGTGGCTGGCTGATAGGCTGCGAAGTCCATCTGCAGCACTATCGATCAATGCCGGCCTCCTCGTCCTTTTCGTGTGCGTGAGGCTCTGTGTTGTGGCGGCGAGTGTAAGTGATCCTTCAGGTGTGCGTGGGCGTGGCACAGGAGCAGAAAGGCGGCCGGCTAGCGGGAGGAGGGGGTGGAATGCAGCGAAAAAGGGGGCAGTGGTTGAGAGAAATAAATAACCCCTGACACAAGTGCCGAAAAATGTGTGCTTGTGTGTGTGTGTGTGGAGAGAGAGGGCGGGGATCGGGTTAGCGCGTTGAGCAGAAGAAACGTGATTCAGCAAGAGTGATAGAAAAACAGGAGCGTGCCACAAGGGCACGACATGTTGCGACCCCACCCATCACCATCCGCTCTCCCTCCCTCCCTCCCTCACCGGCTGAGAAAGTAAGGACGAGGACGAGGACGAAGAGAGGGGAGGCGGCGCGCATGAAGAGGGCAAAGTAATATGAGAATAAAGGAGCGAAAAGACTGCCCAGTTGGCACAGCAGATGAGCCCCCCCCCCTCCGACAGCCACATCGACCGGAAGAGAGAGAATGGTGGGGAGAAGGTGCGGCACAGCGCAGTAGCCACAGGCTCCCATCGCATCCTTCTCGCCTCCGCTCTCTGCCTGAAAGTAAAACAGAATACGATACACACCTGCCACCACACCATGGCACGCACCGCCACGTCCGCGGTGAATCAATTACAGTGATGAGCCATCCCTTCGGCTTCTTCTGCTTGCGTGCCGTAAGTGAATGGCCAGTCGATGCATGTGTGTGCGCGTGTCCGCACCCCATTGCCTTTTCTCTGGGTTACCTTTAAACGATGGAGAGTTGAGAGGAGAAACGCAACGCCAGGAAAACCCTTGTGCGTCGTCTGGGCTTGCGTATATGTTTGGTACTTTTTTTGTGGTGTTCGCCCTCTACACAAGTGGCGCCACGTCAGCTGCTGCTACGGTTACTCTTCATTAGTCGCCCACAATGTCCGCCGGCGCCCTTGCCGCTGCGTCGCTGTCTCGCAAGTTGGGAGAAAGAAAAGGCTGAGGCATCAAGCACGAGGCGCGTCCAAGTCTGCGTAGAAAAGGGAGGAGAAGCGCCTTCTCACGGACGTGCACGCAGAGGCACGGAGAGAGAGGGAGGCACGCACGACGCACAGACGAGGACCACAGCAGCACGTGAACGCGCACGCAGACATACACAAGAAGCAGATTTATTTAAGCACCCACACTCACACAAAGGAGAGCCAGAAGTGGTGGTGGGCGCGGTCATACGCTACTACAGGAGTTCGAAGTCCAAGTCGTCTTCATCGCGTGCCGTCTTGGAGCGGCGTTCTGCCGCGTGTTTCCGATGATGCCCACCCGCATCTCCGGCACCCGCAGACGCCCCGCGATCGCTGGCTGCGCCGGGTGCACGGCTCGTCGACGTCTGATCAATGAGGACGTCGTAGCACGCCTTCTTGCCGGCGTGCTTGCCATACTCCACCTCGCGAAGCAGATACGTGACCCGGTCGCCCGCCTTCACCTTCGAAGACGTGTTTGAAAAGTGGAAGAAGATGGACTCGCCGCTGAGGTCATCCTGGATGAAGCCGAAGTGATCTACCTTCACCTCCCGTACCACGCCAGAGAACCGGGACTCGCTCGTCATCGTACCCGGTGCTGCGTCAGCCAAAACGAGCGGGCGGCCAAAGGCGCCCTTTCGACGCTCCATCGTGGAATCAATGATGACGCGCTGCGCCACGAGCTCCACATCCTCGTCGACATCAGCAGCGGCCTCTGCGCCACTTGTGGGGGTCGCCGCGGCGGCGGTGTCTTCGCCGCCGCCACTGTGCGCGGGAGTGGCAGGCTCCAGGCAGAAGCGTACGTAGCGGCCGGAGCGCAACTCGGTGCCAAGGGCGAGATCCACGTTCTCCAACGAAAAGGGAAAGCGCGGTGCATCTTCGTGATACTGCCGACGCGTGTCCAGCTCCGCAATCACGCCGACACCCGCCGCTGCATCCCACTCTACAATTTTCCCGTAGAGCGTCAGCGGGGATATCGGTTTTTCCTTTCCTGTTTTGTCGTCGTAGTATCTTAAGCTGACGGCGATGCGATGCGGCTGGGATTGGGTATCGCTCGTGACTGCGCTGCTGTCTTCCTCCAACCCCCCTTCTGGACTGCCCAGCGAGAACTCTGCCGTCTCGGCGGCGGCTAAGGCAGCGTGGTCACCGTCGTCTTTACAGCTGCTCGGCGAGTCTCCCGCTACTCGGCGATTGATTCCTTTCCTCGGGGGCACCGGAACTACCGCGAACGAGACCCGCTCTCCCTCCGTCACGTAAAAGCCGCCCATCAGTGCGCTGCGAGTAAAAAAGAAGGACTTGTGCAGTTCGTTGCACGGCTCCTCTCGCGCCGGCGGGACGCCATCGTTTCTAGCAGCCGCAGCATGAGTATCTAGAGCGACGTACGTATGCTTGAGAGGGGGCGCAGATGCGGCGATCCCCTCCGCCAGCACAAAGCCGTAGCCACGGCGGTGCTTGAAGGCGGTCACAGTGCCGTGCAGACGCACAGCGCCGTGGTTCGTACTGTGCGGCCTGCCTTGCGCAGGCTCCCCAAAACCGCTGAGGCACAGCTTAGAACGATGCAGAATACCAGCGCCACAGCTGAGTCGAGCAGGCGTGTTCGAAAAGCAACGAGGCGAGAGCCCGCTCGTCAGCGCGCAGCTCAAACCCATCCTGCTTCCGGTCCGGAGAGCAGCCGTGGCAACGACATCACTGCGACGAGTAAAGCTCAGGGGAGGCAACGCCGCTGGGAGCGTGAGCAGCACGCGGCAGGAGAAGTTTGACAGCATTCTAGGAGTTTGGCGAGCCTTTGTAGCACTAATAAGTCAACGCAACGCGCTCGCTGTGTGTGTGCGCGCGGCTCCGTGTTGTGGGTATGCAGGATACCTGTGCGTATCCGAATAACTCTGTCCCTCCGCGTCACCACAAAATATAACGAAGAAGAAAGGAGAAGAGAAGAGGGAGGAAGTGTACTGTCGATGGGTGTCACTGCGTCCAGGACGCGCCGCTGCGTTGCCTGTCCCTTCGCTCAGGAGAAAAGTTGTGGTGTGGCCTCCAGCGTACCAGGCGCTGTGCGAGATGGTGGAGAGGAGGAGGTGAGAGCTGACGGACGCGCCCCGAAGCGCAGGCCATGGGGTGTGCTACGCAGCAGCTGGCCAACCGTGACGACGCGCTCTCGGGTGCGAGCGCGTCCCTTTAAACGTGCGCACGAGCGAGTGTCCGCCCCATCAAGGGAGCGAGGAGTGTGTGTGAGCCTGCTCGCTTGCTTTTTGGGCGTCATCATGCTGACGTGTGCCGGCAGCACATAATGTGCCGTGAAAAGAAGAGCAGCGAGGATGGTGGAGGAGCCAATGGTGGGCGTCAGCGCAGGGGGAGGAAGTGGCCAAAGACGCGCCGCACAGCTAGTCGCATGCAGCCAGCCGCGGAGAGCCGCGAGCTCAAGGGTGAGAGGCGCAGAAGAGGAGCAGAAGCGGAGGAGAGATTTCGAAAAAGCAAAAGACCCGTACGAGACCCCCCGTCACCATACTAAGAGAACAGCGCACGGCAAATGAGGCGACAGACCGCTGCACGCACGCAAGCGCACCACATGTGGTGCGCATCTTATGAAGCATCATCTGTGTGTGTGTGTGTGTGTGCGTGTGAATCACTTGCAAACTTCTTTGATGCATTTTCCATGGTTGCATGTCTCCTCTAACCTCATCGCACGGGAGAGGTCGGATAGAAGAAGCGCATGTGCCCCCTGCTGTCGCTAGTCGTGCGTCGACTAGCGACTCGCTCGCGCTCTCTAGCGCACTCACACGCATTCCACTTATCCACGTCTTGCTCGGCACACTTCTGTGGCACTACGGCCTCAAAGCCAACAGCCAGCACCTCCGCGCGTTCTAGCCCGAGAGCCGCGGTCCGGCACAGCTACGTGGGAATGAGGGGCCACACCCTGAGTCTGATAGCGAAGGATCGCTCTTGTCACGTCTACACCGGAAAGGTCCTGAAGACGGTGTGTCGGCTGGATGCAATCTCGTTGTGCGCATCGTATGCACATGATCAGGGCAGCCAAGCTGACTAAATGCCTGCCCGTGTGCACGTGCAACACAGCTGCATTGGCGTGCACTCTAGCAGAGGAAAATGCAGCCCCGTGGCGTGTCGCCTTCCCGCGTGGCAAGCTTCCACCCCTGTGAGCACCTCATTGTCTTGTCCCTCTACCGCCCACCCGACGGACAGCCCTGCCTTCAGAGCTCTTTGAGGGTTCTCGCGGCTGGTGCTGCCCCTCGGCGCGGAGAGGGCTGCCAAGATCTTCGGCCCGTTAGTGTCTCTGCTGCCTAGTCCGCCCGTCACCCCTGAAGCCGTACAAGACGGCGTCTGAGCCCGCCTGCTGCCGGACTCGGTGCACCCAACATGCTTGACGGTGGCGGTCTCTGTCGGGGTGGTGACTGGTGAAGCGATGAGCCGAAACACTCGTTCCGTTGAGCTGGCGCATCGTCTGCAGGAAGAGAGGGGAGGAGAGAGTGCATTGCAGCTGCCACGCTGTGCGAGCGGAGGACAGGATAGACACCAGAGGTCATGCACATAAGAGAAGGGGATAGTTGGATCATGAGAACGTACACATCGCGGCCCTGTCCCTGTGTCGTCAGGAGACGGCATGACGCGTTTTCTGAACGGCGGCCACTTGCCCAGTTCGTACAAGGCCCAGCAGGGTGCGAGCGACCTCTGAATTCTCGCCTCACCACCCCGCGGAGATTCGGAAGCACAAGAAGGAGAGCCACGGGTTGGCGGGGTGCCAGCAGCCTGTCGGCAGCAGCATTTTTTCCAATGAGGTGCGCACTTTACCATCATCTGCCTGGGTCAGTAGTTCTTTCTGGCTCTACACCGTCATTGGCCTCTGTAGGCTGTGTGTTGTACATCAGCTGAAGAGGGCGCGTGCGTATGCCTGAGGGAAGAGGGGGGCGTTTCCGTCACTCCCCGTGCGCCTTTCGCCACCTGCCCCTCCCCTCCTCCTCATCTCAGCAGCACTACACCAGTGAAGTGCCCAAGTGCAGTGTGTGCACGTAGCCTCTCGCCGTACTCGCGAACAGCCACTGCCCGTCGCGAGAGAAGAAGACAGAGGAGATGGCGGAGCCGACCACGTCAGCCTCACCCAGCGAGGCACCCACCTCCTCTCCGTCGACAGCATCGGCCTCATCGTCGTCACCCCCAAAGCCTAAGGTACCACCACCGGCGGTGCCGTCGCCAGCTCCAGCAGCTGCGTCGCTCGTCCCTGGCACCACCCACAGCACCCCGTCTGATGACGCGTTGCCGCAAGCGCGGTGGCCCGCTTCACGCAGCGACACGGTCACCACAGGCGTAATGATGCTCGTGTTCACAGCCCACACGGTAACCAGTCCACTGGCGTCACCGGCAGCGAGAACGCCATGCTTCGTCGGCGACCAGCAGACGCTCGTTACGGCCGAGGAGAAGCCTTCGAGAGGGATGACAGAGCGGTCAAACCAGGCGACGCAGCTGCCGTCCGTCGCCGCCGACACGATACAGTCACGACCCCGCAGGCCGTGGGTCGCCGTTTGCAAAGCCATCGAGACGATGCGACCTCGGTGTGGCTGCAGTGCCGCAGCCTGAACACGGCGCGCCACCGCGGCAGCCGCTGGTGATGGCGAGGACATCGCGGTGAGGTGGTGACCGCTCTGCTCAGGAGCAGCAGAAGCCTCAGCGCCCGCGGGGTGCTCGAGCGAGGCTGTCAAACAAGTCGACGCGGTGGCCCCTGCGCCGTCACGGAACGAAGCGGTAGAGGCTGCTGCTGCACCGTTCGGGTAGGCTGACGTGGCGGTGATGTCGAGTGTCCTAATAACAGTCGATGAAGTTGGCAGCGCGCGTGGCGGGCCGTAGTACTGGAGCTCGATCGACTTCGCGTCCCTGTTCGCGCCGACGAGGAGCGCACCCGAGGTGGTGCCAATGAAAACCTTTGTCATGGCGTCCGTGCCGGCCCGCTCCACGAACTGCGCCGTCACCCCGATACAGCCCATCGGCCGAATGCCGAGGTATGACAGGCAGGACGCCGTTGGGTGCAGTGGCTGCGACGCCGTCCACGTGCACACCTTGCCCTCTTGGCTGATGGAGTAAAGGTGGTGGCAGCTGGCGTCGCCGTGAACGGCCATGCGCAACACCGGCGCTTGATGTGCCTGCGGCGACGGAAACGATGAGTGGGCCGGTCGCTGTGGCGGAAGTAGCAGAGTCGTCGTGGTGCCTGTCGTCGCCAGCGCCCGCTCCAGTAGCCGGCGCGGTTCGATCTGTGCCCATGCCTGCCCAATCGACCACTGCACGATCCGGCCACACCGGGTTCCACCGAGCAGCGTCGACGGCTGCAATGGATGGGCGAGCAGTGTCGTCACCTCCGAGTCGCACACGAGAGGGAGCACAATCACAACGTGCTCAGGCGTCGTCGTTATGTTGCCGCTGACGCAGCCCACGAACCCACCACCAGCAGCCGCTGCAGCCCCGGCAAAGGAGCCCTCCTTTCGGGGCATCGTGTTGGCAGGCAGAGGCACGAGGAACCACGCCAGCACAAGTCCTGGTGACTCCTTCGCCACCTTCAGAGCCGACTCTGTCGTGGTGCCCGGCACAGCCGACGGTGCGGCGGAGGCGGAGCCCCACGGATACCCGCAATCCATGGAGGCACGCACCCTCGCAGCAGCCGCAGCGGCAGCGGCACCGGTCGCCGGCCTGGCAGCCGCACCGGTGCGCTGCTGAGACATCCCGACAGAGGTGCCACCGGGGCTGAGCATGAACAGCGGGTCGAGCGCGCTGGCGCCCGTGCGATTGTCCGGCCCTGCCAGGTCGGTGTTACCATGGCAGCGCGTGTTCACGGAAAGCTCACCGCCATTGCCGCCAACCGTTACAGCGGGAGAGTCGCACGATCCGTAGGCCGCTGCCACGCACACCGACCACACCGTAGGCGAGGTCATCATGGCAGCATCGCCGAGTCGCTGGCCGGCAGCCGCGCCGTCGTAGGGCACGAGGCACGAGGTGGAGTCCAAGATGACGCGTCGGCGGCTACTCTCGACTGACCCGGCTACATCACCGAGCAGCACAGAAGGGTTGAAGATGCAGACGGGTTGCGTCACCACAGCCCCGGTGGCATCCCGCGCTGAGACACGCATACACTTTCGCAGGAAGCCCCAGCCCCCATAAGCGGCCAGTCCTTCCTCTGTTGGAGGCGCGGCGGCGGCCCTTGAGGTAACCGGCGGCAGAGCTGATCCATAAAGCGACCCGACAACAGGGTGCGCGTTTGGAGAAGCGGCAGAGAAGCCGGCCACGGCTGCGTGCGCCGACGTGCTCTCCTTGTTGAATGACACCAGGTGAATCGATCGAGGTGCGGCGCCCCCATCGGCGGCGGCGGCATCTTGCGCCTGTGAGGGAGCGGACTGCCTACTAGGGGTTGTCGGGCGCGCCTTCTGCGCCGTCGGGGTGGTCGGCGAGGCCGACGTGACAGGCGATGAGGCCGCAGAAGGGGCGGCGGCTTTGGCGGTGGCAGCGGTGCCGCGAGTCGACGATACAGACAGCCGCCCCCCACCGCTGCGGCTACGAAGCGGCGGTGGCAGTGCCGAGCTTGGCGAAGTCGAGGTGCCTGTCGCTGCCGCTGAGTCGCCCGCAGAAGCAATGGCAGGAGGTGCCAAAGCAAGGGTACTCCTCGACAAGGACGTCGAGGACGTTGGGCTGCCACCCGGGTTTGAGGAACGGCCAGAGATGTACTGCTCCACTACCTGCTGCTTCGCTTGCCGGGCGGCGCGAAGGGCCTCCAGCTGCTTCCGCTTCTCCGCCAGATCCATTGCGACGTTGTGGCAAAAGCAGGTACCGGCGGGCAACGAAAAGGACACGTAAAACAGCTCCTAGCGCGAGGGTTAGAGGTCCGAAGGCGGCGGCCCTGGCACGTGCAGTGAGACACAGCAAGAAAAATAGCGGGCAAGCGGCTGTAGAAGGCACCTAGACCACTCCACGGAAGGGGTAGCAGTGGGGAAGAGCAACTAAAAGACAGTTACGGCCTTAGCCCCCCGCACAGAACCGACTGCACGCAAAGCAAGGTCCGTGAAAGGAGCTGCACTACACAATCGGGCAAGAGAAGGATGAGGCCCGATACATGCGACCGTGTGACGCAGGCAGCACGCACGCACCAAGACATACAAGGCCCTTTCCTCGATGTGGCCCGCCAACCGCAAAGGTGCACGGGTATAAAAAAGGTGAAGGGGCTCACGTCCAACAGCGGCCACGAGAGGAACACCCACACACAGAGAGAAGGAGGAGGAAGCGAAGAGGGCGAAGAGTTGCGTTTTCCGTTCCGTCTGCGTGCGTGTGTGCGTGTGTGAGACGTGTCAAGAAGGAGTTGTAGCTGTGTTGCTACACAGAGAGCGCGTACGATTCTAAGGTGCCTTGGGCGTGTTGGCTCGTTGTCCTTGTCGCTGTGGGGGAGAGGAGGAGGAGGAGGAGGAGGAGGGAGGGGGGGTGCGTGGGTGCGGCTCTCTCGTTTCTTTCGGTTTCCCGTGCTGCGCGCGTGAGAAGATCCGAAATACTAAGCGGCCTCTTTCCGAGAGAGACGCACCGCGGCGTGCTGACGTGCGCGGACTGCGTCGATGGTTGGTGGTGTTGATGCGGCTGGCAAAGCTGCTCTGCGTGCACCGGCGCTCGCTGAGGTGAGTGGGGTGTACGACGTGCGCAAGTGCGCATGTGCAGTGGTAAGGGCCATGGGAAAGGAGAGGCAGAGGCACAGAAACACAGAGGCGGAGGAGGACAGCAGGGCGAGGTACATGCGAAGAAGGAAGGGGAGAACGAGGGCGTGCATGAATGAAAGAGAAGCGGCCATGGCGCGCACGCACGAGACACCTAAACATGAGCGATGAGAGAGGGACAGACAACGAGAGCCATTCGCAGGCACCACGTACGCCCAAGTTTCCCTCCCCCTCTTCGTCTTTGTCCGTGGATGCGTAGTACACGGAAATGGCGTTTGTGTGAGCCCGAGCGAGAACTGCAGGGCGCACTCAACCCTCGCAGCGTCGTCCTCCACGAAGACTGCGGCCTCGCAGAGAAGATGGGTGGAGCGTCTACGAGCAAGGTGATCTCTCTCGCTCACCCGCCAATGACGCCAGAAGTGATTATGAAAGCCGATCCGCCACCACCCATCCCACGTAAGCCAAGCCAGGCCGGGATGAGGGGGGGAGGGGGTTCTTCTTCGCACTGCTGCTGGACTCAACCTCATCGCTGTCTTATGCGGTATACAGTGCCGATATCGAAAGAGAGAGAGCAAGAGCACGAAAAGGGTCGGGGCGATAAACAGATTCCAGAGTGCAACATCGCGGAGCACACTAAAATGTGTACGAGGGCAGCGTGCACCGAATACGTCACGGAAAAAAGGGTCGCGGCGCTCAAGGCCACGGTCCGCCGTCGGGGGTGGGGGGACACGAAAACAAACATGCTAGCGATGATCAAACAAAGAGAGAAGGAAAACACACGAGGAAGCAAACAACAGAAAAGTGGGACATTATTCACGCACCTACGCAACCGCACAGGCACGGATGTGGGTGAGCGTGTATGTCGGCGTAGCTCCACCTATCTGCTGCGCTTTCCTTCGAAGTCCGTCGATGTGCGGAAGCCGAAGAACAAACATATGTGTACATATATATATATTCTATGGTTTCCTGTGCAGCTGAGCACAGGCAGTGCCTCGGCCGAGCACACGCAACAACAACAACAGCATCTTTACTCTCAGGTGCAGCCGCGCCCTCGACCCCGCCGTTGGCCTCCTCCACTTGCACTGTCCTTTACGTATCCGCCTCCACAGTAAGAGAGAGTTTCAAAGGGAGACAGGAGGTTCGACAGGTTCACCTCCCCGGTCTTTTTAAGCATGCGAACTACAAACACTGGACAGCGCAAGATCGTGCATTACATGCCTCACGCGCCAGCCAACTCATCCCCCCGCACCTCCACTTCAACACCGTTATTCCGCAGTACCTTGAGAGCCGTGCGAGTCGCCCTGAAGCACCCCTCCGCCGGCTGCTTTGACGCCGCATACGGCACCGCTGCCACCTCGCTCCCATGATTCTCGTTCCTCGCCTCGAACCGCGCATCCAGTTTACGCCGCTCCTTTTCCGACTGTACATAGCCCTCCTTCAGCCTTTCCTTGTCCTTTTCGAGCTTCCGCTTCGCCCACAGCGCGGACGTCAATTCCTCCGACAGCCGCCTCCGCTCAGCCTCGGCCGCGCGCACCTTATCCTCGCACGCCCGCAAACTTCCGCGCAGCTCTTCCGCTTCCCCGCTCAGCAGGGCGCACTTCCCTTCAGCGTCTGCCAACCTCTTCGCCAGCGACGACTTCTCCTTGACAGCCTCCGCAACAATCAACGATAACGAGTCCCTGTCGGAGACCACAAACTGCACCTTCCTCTCCAGTGCGCTACAGCACTCAGCAGCAGCACTACGCTCCGCATTCTCACATGACAGAGCTCGCCGCAGTCGCTCCTTCTCCGCGTTCGCCTCCTCCAGCTGCTGGGTCGTCTCCTCCAGCTGCTGGGTCGCCTCCTCCAGCTGGCCGCGCAGCGCCTCG
>NC_018241.1:494920-496645 GCF_000227135.1 Leishmania donovani | reverse complement strand
CGCTCTGCAGACGCTCCTTCTCCGCGTTCGTTACGATAATGTCACGCTGGTCTTTGTCGCGAGCGTTTCGCAGCGTCGTGTTTTCCAAGGCGAGAGCATCGAGTCCTTCGGGCGGTCGGTGGCGCTGGTCATAGAGCTCTTGCATCGCGCGAAAGGGGAACTGCTGCAGGCGTTTCTCGATGTCTTTCGCAGTGATGGTGGCCGAATGTTGAATGGTGAACGTGGCGTGAAGGCTGCCGTGCTTAAAATGAAGATCGGTAATGTGACTCGGGCGAACGTGGCACGCAAGGGCGGCTTCGTCCCGAAAGACTCGGTTGAGCTCTCGAGGTTTGTTTTGCAGTACGATGTTCCACTCCGGATGCGGGAACTCCTTCGTATGTGTGGAGGTCGTGGTTGCATCGTTGAGGTCCGGAAAGGACCAGCGCTCGTCGAAGCGGGTAAGGTCAGCCGCCGCCTCCTGCTGCCTCTGGAGTGATTCGCGGAGGAGTTTTTGTTCGTCCAGCAGCTGCGTTAGGCGAGCGGAGAGCATCGCGTTCTCGTTGGTGGCGGCCTTCACCGCGGCATCGTTCGCGCGGTTTTCAGCCTGCAACTGAGCGGCGGCGGCAGCGGCGCTGTCCAGTTGGCGACGTAGCTCATCAGCAGTCTGCTTTGATTCCGCCATGGCAGCAAGCTCGGCGTCGAGATTTTTCGTGGTCTCGTAGAGCTGAGTGCGAAGAGTGTCGTTCTCTCGAGCAGAATCTGCCAAATCTTGCCTTAGCTGATCGAGCTGCTTGTTCGCATCGGTGAGTTGATTAGTGTATTGCGTCGCTGCTGCAGTGGCGTCCGTGGATAGCTGCACCGCCTTCGTCTGGGCCTTAGCCAGCGCCTTATGTGCCTCTCGCAGCTCATTCTTAAGGTCTGCCAACTGAGACTGAAGCTCGCAAGACACCGCATTCAGCCGATCCACTCTCGCTTGGGATTCCTCCGCTCCCTGACGACATTGTAGAAGTGCACTGTTCAACGTTGCGCACCAACACCGTCGCACCTCCGACACGTACTCTTCGAGAAAGTTGCCCATGCGAAAGTTTCGTTCATCCGCTTCCATTAGCTGCAAGAGCGCCGTCTTCTGCTGCCACCGCTCCTCCTCGATGGTAACTTGCCACTCCTCTCTATGATGCGCCATAGAGCATTCCCGCCGACGCATCTCTTGAGAGTGTTTTTCCAGCGAGGCCTCGCGGGCACGCAGGAGAGCCTCTTTCTCGCGCTGAAGTGCAAGCATCCGCTTGTTCTCCAGCTCCATCCGTTCGGCCTGAGCACGAGTATCAGCTACTTCCTGCTCCAATGCATCCGCCCTTTCCAGCAGCTCTAGTCTTTCAGCCTCCGTCGCTTTCAGCATCAAATCGCGGATTTCGTTCTTCTCTCGCTCCCTCTCCAGCGCCTGCAGGTCCGCCGCACGCTTCTGCGCCTCCGACTCCAGCAGCGCAAGCTTCTCCTTCAGCTCAGACACGTACGCGGGGTCGCCGCCAGCCATCGCCTGCCGCATGTCCTCCATCTGCTCCTCCAGCTCGCGGATCCGCCGTGCGCGCGGGTCCTCGTTCACCTGCGCAACATTCACAATGTCGCGCGCGCGCGACGCGTACCGCAGCGTGCTCAGCGTCTCCTCGTAGTTCAGCGCGCTCGGGCTCACAGTCGCGATCATGAACGTCTTCGAGTTCCCGCCAAGCGAGTCCTTCAGGATGAACGTCA
>NC_018241.1:491272-494421 GCF_000227135.1 Leishmania donovani | reverse complement strand
CTCGTTGTACACCTCCACGTACCCCAGCTCCACGATCCACCGCGAGTGCCCCTGCGCCTCCACGCTCGCCTTCCGCGCAAAGATCTCCAGGCAGATCCGCGGCGTCACGCCGCTGCCCTCACCGCCAAGCGCGCTCACGTCCGCACCCATCATCGTGTACGTCTTCCCGCTCCCTGTCTGCCCGTACGCAAACAAGCACGAGTTGAACCCGTCGAACGCGTGCTGCACCAGCGGGTACCCGATCGTCCGGAACACGTCTGCCTGCGTCGCGGGGGTCGCGCCGCACGCGTCCGGCGTCTCCACAGACCAGAACACGTGGTCGAACTGGAAAACTGCTCCGTTGCTCGTGTGCGAGCTAGCCCGGCTGGAACGCACACCGCCACGGACGCTGTCGACAGAGGACAAGGCGGTGCCGGAGGAGGAAAGGAGGCGCACAGTACCTCCGACGGTGTCCATCTTGAGGCAGCATAAAGATGATGTGGGACCAGCGGAACGCTCCCTTGTGTTGAATGGGCGAGCACGCACGGACACCTTGATGGAGTCGGACGAGGTGACGGGTGGCAACACAATGGTGCTGCTACTGGCGCTGAGGGTAGAAGGTCGTGCATGGGGGCGGGACGGTGAGCGGCGCGGAGGCGATGGGGGAGAGAACGCCATGGAGAGCCTGTTGTATGCGCAGACGCGCCGAGATAGCGCGTCGCTCACAACTGCCAACGTCGAGCCAGACAGGGACAGGCCGGTGAAGGGGGCCTCGGCGCATGTAACGACGGCGTGATAGGCGGCTAGCGTGCCTAAAGGGAAAATGAGCAGATACACGTGAGCGGTGGAAGTGCTGCAGGGACACAAGAGCTGTACACGTTGACTGGTGCCGAGAAGCGCCGCAGAAAGCGCAGCAGAGTAATGATGAGGGAGCAGGGATGAGGGACGCTGTCTATCTGGTGAGCCGTACCCACAAGCAGCCGCACGAGAAGCGTGGGATCAGGGAAGGGAGAGCCAAGTTTGAGAGAGAGGCTGCGACGGCCCTTGAAAAAAGAATGGCAGTGGAGAAACGAAAGCGTCGACGGAGTAGAAGCCAAACGAGGCCAAAACAAACACACACACAGATGCGGTAGAGAAGCTGGCAGAGTAGTGATGGAGCGCAGCGACAGTCGATGTGTTGGTTTGCTATGCTTTTTTTTCTCCGTGTTGTGAGCTTCTGTAAAGGTGCGCAGGTGTGCGTGCGTTGCCTTGTATCTATGCGTGTGATGTGTCTGGGAAAGGGTCGCTGTCTATCTGCCTCAGTGTGTGCGTATGCGTCTGCGTGTGCGCGATGGGGAAGGGAGGGAGGCAGTCGGGTATCTGTGTGCGACCAGGTCGGACTATCTGCGTTTCAAGGAGTCACGGGTGACACTGCTGTTGCAGCTGCTACCGTCTTCGATGTGCGTATGTCCCGCAAGAGGGTCGTGCGCGCGCACACTGAGCAAGGCCGCGTGCCGAGAAGTCCTCTTTGGTTTTGTGTTGCCACCACCACCACACGATGATGAGGTTGGACAGAGTCAGAGATGGCCGTTACACACGCATGTCAGCGTATGTGCGTTGTGAGACGCAGCGGAAAAGTGAGCGAGGCCATACAGAAATGTAACTCACCAACGCCGCCATGGTGGAAGCGACATGCGAACGTAGACACAGGAAGGGAGCGCCCATGCACGCCGACGTGAGTTCGTGTGTATGTAGAGAGAGGAGAGGGGGAGGACGGCCAGGGCGAGAGAGACACTGTAGAGCCGGATAAAAGGGGAGGCCACGTACTTCCACAGTATAGGGAGGCGGGAGGGCCACCGCAACCAGACTCGGCACTCCATGTCCAACCTCGACGTCAACGTAGCACCAGCACCAGCAAACGTAAAGCAGGTTGCCAACACCATACGTGGGCTCGAGTCAATCACCTCGCCCGAAGATCACCGCACACGTGCGAGCCCTCGATGCCACCAGAATGCCTTGCACGCGAGCTTGGGGAGAAAGTTCGTGCTCAACGAACAGCTAGCAACGTTTCGCCTTCGCGCGAACTTGTTCGAACGGTAGCGTCGAGAAGAACTGCCGAACACCCCGTTCATCACACTTGTGGACGCCGAGAAGGGCACCTTGTGTTTTTTTTTGGAAAAGCATCTCGATGAAAGTGCGGCATAGCCCACCGGCAGCACTGATTCGCAATCGAAAAGACGACGGCATCGTCTGCGGTACTGTAAACCGAGCATGCGCAGTCAGCAACTCCCGTCACGACCGCGCGCCAGGTGTCAGTCCGCAGATGTCGTCAATATAATATTGGAGATATAATAATAAGAAATCAGCAGAACAGCATCGCGCCCTACCCACCGCCGCAAAACCATTACAGTAACGCCGGCGACGCAGCAGAACACCTCCCCATCAAGACAACGACGAGCTCTCCGCTATAACATCCTCGCCTCACTCCTTTCGATGAACCGCATCACGACGCGCCTTCAGTCGAGCCTCATCGATGCGCATCTGATACTCAAGCGATTGAACCTTTTTCGCATACCTGACCTTATCATTCCTCAGCTTCTCGCACTCTCCTTCAAGCTCCCCGACACGACCTTCAAACTCCAACTTCGATTCCTTCAACGACGCCTCCATTCCAGCCAATTTCGCCCTTGCATCAACCAATTCTTCCTCTAAAGCCACCTTTATATTTTCCCGCTCCTGCTCCGCCGACGACTTCGCAGCAACAGTGGCCTCCAGCTGGCTCGCCAGCTCCGCAGCGCGCGCCTCCGAATCACGCAACTTCTCCTCCAGGGCAGCCCTTATCCTGTCCCGCTCCTGCTCCGCCAAAGCCTTCGCCGCAGAACTAGCCTTTACACGGGTTCCCAGCTCCGCAGCGCGCTCCTCCGAGCCTCTTAGCTTCTCCTCCAGAGCAGCCCTCGTGTTCTCGCGGTCCTGCTCCGCCGACGACTTCGCAGCAGCAGCGGCCTCCAGCTGACTCGCCAGCTCCGCAGCGCGCTCCTCGGATTCGCGAAGCTGCTGCTCCAACGTCACCCTCGTGTTCTCACGCTCCTGCTCCGCCGACATCTTCGCAGCAGCAGCAGCCTTTAGCCGAGCAGCCAGCTCCGCAGCGCGCGCCTCAGAGCCCCTTAGCTTTTCCTCCAGAGCATCCCTCG
>NC_018241.1:490924-491173 GCF_000227135.1 Leishmania donovani | reverse complement strand
CATCCCTCGCGCTTTCCCGCTCCTGCACCATCGACGCCTTCATCGCAGCAATAGCCTTTAGGCGGGCCGCCAGCTCCGCAGCGCGCGCCTCGGTGCCCCTCAGCTTCTCCTCCAGAGCAGCCCTCGTGTTCTCGCGGTCCTTCTCCGCCGACGACTTCGCAGCAGCAGTGGCCTCCAGCTCGGCCTTCAGCTCCGCAGCGCGCGCCTCGGATTCGCGAAGCTGCTGCCCCAACGTGACCCTCGTGTTCT
>NC_018241.1:490606-490825 GCF_000227135.1 Leishmania donovani | reverse complement strand
CGCGGTCCTGCTCCGCCGACGACTTCGCAGCAGCAGCGGCCTCCAGCTGACTCGCCAGCTCCGCAGCGCGCTCCTCGGATTCGCGAAGCTGCTGCTCCAACGTCACCCTCGTGTTCTCACGCTCCTGCTCCGCCGACATCTTCGCAGCAGCAGCAGCCTTTAGCCGAGCAGCCAGCTCCGCAGCGCGCGCCTCAGAGCCCCTTAGCTTTTCCTCCAGAG
>NC_018241.1:489017-489319 GCF_000227135.1 Leishmania donovani | reverse complement strand
AAGCCCTCGAGCTCTCCCTCTCCTGCTCGATCGACGCCTTTGTCGCAGCGATAGCCTTCAGGCGGGCCTCCAGCTCCGCAGCGCGCGCCTCGGTGCTCCTTAGCTTCTCCTCCAGAGCAGCCCTCGTGTTCTCGCGGTCCTTCTCCGCCGACGACTTCGCAGCAGCAGTGGCCTCCAGCTCGGCCTTCAGCTCCGCAGCGCGCGCCTCGGATTCGCGAAGCTGCTCCTGCAACGTGGTCCTCGTCCTCTCACGATCCTGCTCCGCCGACGTCTTCGCAGCAGCAGTGGCCTCCAGCACTCCC
>NC_018241.1:488745-488918 GCF_000227135.1 Leishmania donovani | reverse complement strand
CAGCAGCAGTGGCCTCCAGCACTCCCGCCAGCTCCGCAGCGCGCAACTCAGCGACGCGAAGCCGCTCCTCCAACGTGACCCTCATCCTCTCGCGGCCCTGCTCCGCCGACGTCTTCGCAGCAGTAGTGGCCTCCAGCTCGGCCTTCAGCTCCGCAGCGCGCGCCTGCAGAGCA
>NC_018241.1:487738-488393 GCF_000227135.1 Leishmania donovani | reverse complement strand
CTCGGATTCGCGAAGCCGCTGCTCCAACGCAGCCCTCGTGTTCTCGCGGTCCTGCTCCACTGACATCTTCGCAGCAGCAGTGGACTCCAACTGGGCCTTCAGCTCCGCAGCGCGCGCCTGCAGAGCAGCCTTCGTGTTCTCGCGGTCCTGCTCCGCCGACGACTTCGCAGCAACAGTGGCCTCCAGCTGACTCGCCAGCTCCGCAGCGCGCAACTCAGCGACGCGCAGCCGCTCCTGCAGCGCGACCCTCATCCTCTCGCGGTCCTGGTCCGCCGACGTCTTCGCAGCAGCAGTGGACCAGTGGACTCCAACTGGGCCTTCAGCTCCGCAGCGCGCGCCTGCAGAGCAGCCTTCGCGTTCTCGCGGTCCTGCTCCGCCGACGTCTTCGCAGCAGCAGTGGCCTCTAGCTGCCCTGAAAGCTCCGCAACCCGCGCCTCGGAGTCACGAAGCTGCTTTTCAAAGGTCGCCCGAGTCCTCTCGCGGTCCTGCTCCACTGCGGCCTTCGCAGCCGCAGTTGCCTCAAGCTTGCTCGCCAGCTCCGCAGCACGAACCTCCGCCCCCCGCAACCGCTCTTCCAAAGCCGCCCTCGTGCTCTCGCGGTCATGTTCCATCGAAGCCTTCGCAGCAGCAGTAGCCTCCAGCTTGCGCGCCAGCT
>NC_018241.1:486038-487639 GCF_000227135.1 Leishmania donovani | reverse complement strand
CCTTCGCAGCAGCAGTAGCCTCCAGCTTGCGCGCCAGCTCCGCAGCGCGCACCTCAGCACCGCGCAAGCGCTCCTCCAAGGTGGCCCTCGTCCTCTCACGGTCCTGCTCCACCGCGAACTTCGCAGCAGCAGTCGCCTCCAGCTTGCTCGCCAGCTCCGCAGCGCGGGCCTCCAACGCCGCCCTAGTGTTCGCACGCTCCTGCTCCGCCGACGTCTTCGCAGCAGCAGTGGCCTCTAGCTGCCCTGAAAGCTCCGCAACCCGCGCCTCGGAGTCACGAAGCTGCTTTTCAAAGGTCGCCCGAGTCCTCTCGCGGTCCTGCTCCACTGCGGCCTTCGCAGCCGCAGTTGCCTCAAGCTTGCTCGCCAGCTCCGCAGCACGAACCTCCGCCCCCCGCAACCGCTCTTCCAAAGCCGCCCTCGTGCTCTCGCGGTCATGTTCCATCGAAGCCTTCGCAGCAGCAGTAGCCTCCAGCTTGCGCGCCAGCTCCGCAGCGCGCACCTCAGCACCGCGCAAGCGCTCCTCCAAGGTGGCCCTCGTCCTCTCACGGTCCTGCTCCACCGCGAACTTCGCAGCAGCAGTCGCCTCCAGCTTGCTCGCCAGCTCCGCAGCGCGGGCCTCCAACGCCGCCCTAGTGTTCGCACGCTCCTGCTCCGCCGACGTCTTCGCAGCAGCAGTGGCCTCCAGCTGACTCGCGAGCTCCGCAACGCGCACCTCAGCACCGCGCAAGCGCTCCTCCAAGGTGGCCCTCGTGCTTTCCCGGTCCTGTTCCACCGCCGTCTTGGCAATAGCAGTGGCCTCCAGCTTTCGCGCCAGCTCCGCAGCGCGCCCTTCCAGAGCCGCCCTCGTTCTCTCGCGGTCCTGCTCCAACAACGCTTTTGCAGCAGCAGTGGCCTCCAGCTGGCTCGCCAGCTCCGCAGCGCGCACCTCAGCGAGCCGAAGCTGCTCCTCTATGGCCGCCCTGGTTCTCTCGCGGTCCTGCTCCGCCGACGTCTTCGCAGCAGCAGTGGCCTCCAGCTTGCTCGCCAGCTCCGCAGCTCGAGCCTCCAGAGCCGCCCTCGTTCTCTCCCGGTCCTGCTCCAACAACGCTTTTGCAGCAGCAGTGGCCTCTAGCTGACTTGCCAGTTCCGCTCCGCGCACCTCCGCAATCCGAAGCCGCTCCTCTAAAGTGGCCCTCGTGCTCTCGCGGTCATGTTCCATCGAAGCCTTCGCAGCAGCAGTGGCATCCAACTCAATGGCAAGTTCCGCAGCTCGCGCCTCCGCAATCCGAAGCCGCTCCTCCAAGGTGGCCCTCGTGCTCTCGCGGTCCTGCTCAACCAAGGCCTTCGCAGCCGCCGTCGACTCCAGCTTGCTCGCCAGCTCCGCAACGCGCGCCTCCAGAGCCGCCCTCGTTCTCTCGCGGTCCTGCTCCACCGACGACTTCGCAGCAGCAGTGGCCTCCAACTGGGCTGCCAGCTCCGCAGCGCGCACCTCCGCAATCCGAAGCCGCTCCTTCAAGGTGGCCCTCGTGCTCTCGCGGTCCTGCTCCGCCGAAGTCTTCGCCGCAGCAGTGGCCTCCAGCTTGCTCGCCAGCTCCGCAACGCGCGCTTCCAGAGCCGTCCTC
>NC_018241.1:485827-486010 GCF_000227135.1 Leishmania donovani | reverse complement strand
ACTTCGCAGCAGCAGTGGCCTCCAGCTGCGCTGCCAGCTCCGCAGCCCGCACCTCAGCAACCCGGAGTCGCTCCTCTAAAGTGGCCCTCGTGTTCTCGCGGTCCTGCTCTACCAAAGCCTTCGCAGCAGCAGTCGCCTCCAGCTTGCTCGCCAGCTCCGCAACGCGCGCTTCCAGAGCCGTCC
>NC_018241.1:485117-485728 GCF_000227135.1 Leishmania donovani | reverse complement strand
CTGCCAGCTCCGCAGCCCGCACCTCAGCAACCCGGAGTCGCTCCTCTAAAGTGGCCCTCGTGTTCTCGCGGTCCTGCTCTACCAAAGCCTTCGCAGCAGCAGTCGCCTCCAGCTTGCTCGCCAGCTCCGCAACGCGCGCTTCCAGAGCCGTCCTCGTCTTTTCGCGGTCCTGCTCCACCGACGTCTTCGCAGCAGCAGTGGCCTCCAGCTGACTCGCCAGCTGCACAGCGCGCACCTCAGCAACTCTTAGCCTCTCCTCAAAGGTAGCCCTTGTCCTATCTCGCTCCTGCTCGGCCGACGTCTTCGCAGCAGCCGTCGCCTTCAGTCGAGAAGCCAGTTCCGCGGTGCGCGCCTCAAGCGCTACCTTCATGCTCTCACGGTCCTGCTCTACCGACGACTTCGCAGCAGCAGTCGCCTCTAACTTCCGCATCAGCTCCGCAGCGCGCTCCTCGGATTCGCGAAGCCGCTGCTCCAACGCTAGCCCTTGTCCTATCTCGCTCCTGCTCGGCCGACGTCTTCGCAGCAGCCGTCGCCTTCAGTCGAGAAGCCAGTTCCGCGGTGCGCGCCTCAAGCGCTACCTTCATGCTCTCACGGTCCTGCTCTACCGACGA
>NC_018241.1:482140-482244 GCF_000227135.1 Leishmania donovani | reverse complement strand
CGCGCGCCTCGGATTCGCGAAGCTGCTGCTCTAGCGTGGCCCTCGTGTTCTCGCGGTCCTGCTCCGCCGACGACTTCGCAGCAACAGTGGCCTCCAGCTGACTC
>NC_018241.1:480839-482041 GCF_000227135.1 Leishmania donovani | reverse complement strand
GCGAAGCCGCTGCTCCAACGCGGCCCTCGTGTTCTCGCGGTCCTGCTCCGCCGACGACTTCGCAGCAGCAGTGGCCTCCAGCTGGCTCGCCAGCTCCGCAGCGCGCTCCTCGGATTCGCGAAGCTGCTGCTCAAGGCTGGTTAGCCGCTCGGAGGCGCTTTCACGTGCGTTTTGGGAAGTAGAGGCTGCGGCATCAAGTTCGGCTGCAGCGGCTTCGTCACGCTCTGCAAGCGCACGCTCGCGGAGTGCGTCCTCCCACTCGGTTGCGAGCTCCAGGAGCGTTTGCAGGTGAAACACAGCAGCGTGGTAGCGCGCCTCCATCTCCTGCGCGGCGCACAGCGCCACGTCTCGCGCGAGCTCGGTTTCCCCGTACTCGTACTGAATACGCTGCAAGTCGCGTGTAAGCCGCTCGCGGTCGGTCACAACCTGTGATAGCTGCGTACGCTCAGACTGAAGCTCTGTTAGCTGCTGCAGCAGCTGGTCCCTTTCCGCGGCTGTCCGCTCAGAGCTCTCGAGCGCTTCCTGCAGCTTTCTCTGGTGCGTCTGCAATGCGTCCAGAGCCACCTCGCGCTCGCGCTGCTCACGCTCCAGCTGCGCCACGGTCGACTCCAGCTTCTCGCGCTCGCTTGCTATCTCGGCGTCTTTGCGTCGCCGAACCTTCGAGAGCGCGGCGTCCTTCTTCGCCATCTCTTTCAGCAGCTCGCGCTCCTTGCGCGCCTGCTCTTCCTTCAGCCGCAGGTTCAGCGCCTGCATCTCGTCCTGCAAGCGCACGCTCGCGGAGTGCGTCCTCCCACTCGGTTGCGAGCTCCAGGAGCGTTTGCAGGTGAAACACAGCAGCGTGGTAGCGCGCCTCCATCTCCTGCGCGGCGCACAGCGCCACGTCTCGCGCGAGCTCGGTTTCCCCGTACTCGTACTGAATACGCTGCAAGTCGCGTGTAAGCCGCTCGCGGTCGGTCACAACCTGTGATAGCTGCGTACGCTCAGACTGAAGCTCTGTTAGCTGCTGCAGCAGCTGGTCCCTTTCCGCGGCTGTCCGCTCAGAGCTCTCGAGCGCTTCCTGCAGCTTTCTCTGGTGCGTCTGCAATGCGTCCAGAGCCACCTCGCGCTCGCGCTGCTCACGCTCCAGCTGCGCCACGGTCGACTCCAGCTTCTCGCGCTCGCTTGCTATCTCGGCGTCTTTGCGTCGCCGAACCTTCGAGAGC
>NC_018241.1:472479-479328 GCF_000227135.1 Leishmania donovani | reverse complement strand
CCACGTACCCCAGCTCCACGATCCACCGCGAGTGCCCCTGCGCCTCCACGCTCGCCTTCCGCGCAAAGATCTCCAGGCAGATCCGCGGCGTCACGCCGCTGCCCTCACCGCCAAGCGCGCTCACGTCCGCACCCATCATCGTGTACGTCTTCCCGCTCCCTGTCTGCCCGTACGCAAACAAGCACGAGTTGAACCCGTCGAACGCGTGCTGCACCAGCGGGTACCCGATCGTCCGGAACACGTCTGCCTGCGTCGCGGGGGTCGCGCCGCACGCGTCCGGCGTCTCCACAGACCAGAACACGTGGTCGAACTGAAAGTCCTGCGCTACCCGCCTTGCAGTCCCCATCGACTCGGCGGCGCCGCTGTTGTTGCTGCCTCCCAGGACCTTGACCGTCACCACGGCGGCCGCCTGTTTCGCCGCAACGGTCACTTTCGTCCCTTCCGGGGCATTGTTTTCACGTTCGTTTAGGGGGCGCACGCGCACCGACACCTTCACCCGCTCCGCCTCACGCCGCACAGTGGAAGGGTGCATCCTGGAAGAGGCAGACGTTGGTGCAGTAATACTGGCCACAGTATGTGTGCGTTGAGCGCTTTATATATATATATGTGTGTGTGTGTAGTTAGGCGTGTAGAAGGGGAAAGGGGTGGGCAAGAGGAGGTGTAAGGTGTACAGGCGTAGTGACGTGCATGCAATGTATGGCGCCGCGCGAAAGATTCAGGGCCGAGGAAGGGGTGCGTGGCGCGCTTGGTAAGCAGAGACGCGGGCAGACGGCATGGTCGGTATGTCTGGCTTGTCTTTGGGGGCGGAGGAGGGGAAGGTCGGGGGGTCGCGTGGCCACGACGAAAATATGGCGAGGCGGTGAGCTGTGCAATCAAAGACACCGACGCGCCGCCGCCCATAGCGGCACGCGCGAAGGAGAGAGAAAGACGTTTGTACGCGTGAAACTGTCGCACATGCGGGAAAGGGGGTAGCGCCGTGGGAGCAGCATGCGCACCTGCCGCACAGCTCTGGATGGCTTGGCCCAGCTCACCCCATGCCTTCCAGCAGTCGCCGGAGGCGTGTCGACAGCTGGTTGAAGTTGAGATGGTGTTTTGTTGTTCTTTCGTCGGCGGGGTAGCGGTAAGGAGGGGTTCTGTGGGCACGGCAACACTCCCCTGCACATTGTCCTTGTGCGTTGCGCGGAGGTGTATGCGCTCGAGCTTGCGTCCGCGGTCCCTCTATCGCCAAGGCAGGTGGATGACGCCCAGGCTGTTTGGCTGCGTATGGCGAAAGGGACGGGAAGTGTGAGTTCAGCGAACAGCCACGAGAGCACAGCGCACCGGTCTTGCGCCCATGCTACTCTCTGAAGAAAGTGCTGCGTCGACTCAAGCACGTCAGCGCTGCTACCCCGGCGCTCGATCGCCTTCACCGTTGGCTTGTTGCTTCCTTTCCTCCACCACTTCCACAACGACCTCCTCGGTCGCACCGCTCGGCCAGCACCGCCGCGGTCAACTCTTCGATTGTCTCTCCCGCCGCAGCACCACCACTGCGCGCCGCCGCCTCCGATTGCTTGCGCCGCAGCACCTGCAAAAACAAAACGAGCAGCTCCAGATGAGCCGTGCGGACTCGGCATGGGCAAGGCGGTGCCGCAGCTAGCGCTGCCAAATTACCAGTAAAGCTTCTCTGCAAGTTCTCGCCCGCGAGCACCTCGAGTGAGGAGACAGAATAGAGGAAAGAAGAGAAGGGCGAGCGAGGTGCAGCGAGAGAGATACACTGTTGTGGCTGACAGCGGGTTTGTACTACACTTTCATCCCGCGCCAGGGCAGGTGCTGTGCCATTCGTTGATGGCCCGTTGTGTGTGGCTCCAATGCGGCACTCCCGGCGGATGAAAGTCGCTAGAAGGTGCAGTGGAACCCCAAGGGCAGAGGCCGAGGGTTTTGATGCCTCATTCGGCGAGGCTCCATCGCGTAGACGTGTCTGCATCACCTTGCACGACGCAGCGGCGTCGACGACGGAGCCAATGGCCGCTGAATGCAAGTCAGCCGTGCACCGCACACGTTCAGAGACGACGGCGGCCGACGCCTCCGTGGGCGCCGGTGAATCAGCCGATAGTGTCGTGGCGGGAGGCGGAAAAAGAATGTAGTAATCCAAATTCGCCATAGCAGCCGTTTCGTCCATCCAGGCACGCCAGCGCGCTAACGATATCTCAGCGTGAGTGACAGGTGCGACGAAGGCAGGTGAGCCTAGCGTTCGGTTACGCTCTAGACCTTGTGGGCTCAACGATGCCTGCAGTGATGGGCGCATGGGTCGGCTTGCCCACGCTGCTCCCACGCTGCGGGTGGCCGTCGCCATCGGCGCTTTTCCTGCGCTGTTTTCAGTCTCCAGGAGGTCGAAAGCGCGGTGCCCACCCTGTTGCCGCCGGAGCAGAGCTACGGCTGCATGGTGCGGCGCATCCCTCACGTAGGTCAGGTACGTGTACTGTGGCTGTTGTGAGAGGAAGAGCAGCACCGCCGCTAGCGCGCAGCCACACCACTCGCGGAGTAAGACGCGCTCGATCTGGCCGTACACGTCCGCAAGTACGATGGTGTACAGCAGCTGCCCATTTCCATGCTCTGTCATGGCCGGCAGAGACTCTACCTCAGCTACAAGTTGAATCACCGCTGATGCAGTTGTAATCGAACGGCGGCTGGAGCACTTCTGTAGAGGTGTCTAAGGTGGCGGTGTCCGCTGCATGGATGCTGCTACCGCAGGAGTAGCGGAAGCGGCGCATCGCTCCTCCGCCGCCTGCAGCGTGTGCAGCACCCGCACAGCGTGCTCCACCGACACAACGCGATCGAGCGGTAGCAGGAGCAGCGAGAAGCGCCGTCCAGCGTGTTCTGCCTTAAGCCCGCCATCAGCGTCTGTCGACGCTTGCAGCGTGCGTACGGCGTCGCTCCAGGTTCGCGCGCCACCCCGTGCAAGCAATCAGTTCAGCAGCATGGGCGGCAGCCGCGACGATGCAGGCAGCACAGGCCACGGCTGGCTGCTGAGGGACTGCGCGACACGACGCGCAGCAGCCTCTTCGGTCTCCAGCGGCCACTGGCACCCCCACCCATTGTCGTCGCCGCCGTCAGAGGCCGCTCCAACACGACAAGAGACAATCGCACTGTCCGCGTGGTGTGTTGTTTCCCCAGCCTGCCGCCGTGCCTAGCTGAGCTGAGCCGATCCTTCTCGCGCGTATCCGTGCATCTCCTCCACACGCCGCATCAACACATACAGCCACGCGACCACAAACTGCTCGTCTGCTACGAGTTCTGTGGGGCATGTGCAAAGCAGCCCCAGCCAGCCGTGCAGCCGCGTAAGACGACGCTCGACATCCATGCAAGACTGGAGCTCAGGTAGTAAAGCAGAGCAAGAGAGTGCTGCAACTCCAGCGACAGAGTCGTCGCGCGGGGCTGGCATCCCGGCAGACGTCAGCGCAGCAGCTGTAGCGGCGACGCTGAACAGCGACGAAGTACTCGAAAGCTGGGCGCCGCGCTCGAGGCGCAGCCCCGCTGACGTCACAGCAGCGCGAGCCGTGGCGAACAGCGCCTCCACTGCTGGCAGGCCGCCAGGTACACTATTAAAGGCGCGACTCACGCCCGCCAGCAGCCGGCCAACATCTCCGAGGAGAGCTGCGCGCCGCGTTAAGTTGTCCCCGTGGTTGAACAACGTTGCTGCTGCCGACTCCTCGAGCACCTCTGCCTCTTGCAATACCCAGCGGTGAACAATCGCCGTCACGTAGGCCTCAGCCGACGCGATGAGATGATTCATTGCAGAACAAACAGTCACTGCTTGCTCGTCGTCGCTGCCACCACCACTGCCACCAGAGGCGCCTTCGTGTACAGTTAGCGTATATGGGCCACAATGCCAGCGGGTCATAAAGGCAGCCTTGATGACCCGCTGCCGCTCCGACCCACATTGCGTGCACCGCAAGGTCACATCGATCCATTCCAGTTGCTCCGGAGTAGAGAGGAGCGCGCCGTAGGCGCGATGCTGGTCTACCATTAGTTGCACCACCGCCGCAGGCACCGCGTCGACAGCTCCCTCAGCCGGTGCTGCCGCGGTCGCAGGGCACGCTGATGCTATCAGTGACCGCAAACAAGGAAGAGAATCTGGAGTGATCGCCGTCTCTGCGCTGCCATCGTTTTGGCAGCAGTGATCTGCAGTAGCACTGCTGCCCTTACCGTCGGTCGGCTGGCGCTCAAGAACGGCGGTCCACTGCTCGGCGCACCGTGCGTGACTGCGAGCGAGGCACTGCAGCGCCACGCCAAGGGCCTCTGCCGGTTGCAGCCAGCGGTGCACGACGGGCAGCGCGGCCCTGGTAAGTGCATCATGACGCGTTACCATGACTGTTGTGCGCTGGCCCGGCGGAAGCCCTGTAGAGGACGCGTATGCATCGCCGCCGAACATTATGTGCCTCCAGTGCGCCACCTCGGCGTCCGCGGTGTCGGTGCTCACAATCACACGGTACCAAAATGATCCATCATAGGTTGTTGGCCGGCATACTGCCTCACTTGTCACCTGCCAAGGCAGCGCCGCTGTGGGTGCGTGCGGAGAAGTAAAGAAGGCATCAAGCAGCTCTCGCATGGATGCCACGCCGTCGTCCCGTCGACATCGCACCTCTGTCCTTGCGACGTTTGCAGCGGCGCTCACGCACAGCAGCTTAGACCACGTGTCGCTGAGTATGGCGCACGTAGTTGTCCACGGCGGCACTCGACGCACGTCCCGCGTCAGCAGACACGGCAACGCTTTTTCTTGCTGCGGTGACAGGACGGACGACCGCGATGGCGGATCGGCCACCTCAGAGAAGGCCAGTTGGCCATCATGGGTTAAAAGCTGCTCAATCCGCGCACAAAGGTCATTGAATGTGGAGAAGCGCGTGGCGGTGCGCACAAGTCGGAGAAGCGCGTCCTGCTCCTCGTCGACCACTGCAGCATCAGATGCCAGTTGTCGACGGAGCCCCGAGCCCGCCAAATGTGCCTTGCTTTCCGGGCTGCTTCCCGCAGCACCATGCGCGGCGCTTCTGCCTGGCGCCGCCGCACCTCTATTGCGGGCCAGGCGAAGACGACAAGGTCGCGAATCACGTCGAGCAGTTGCCTCGTGGTCATTGAGTGGCTCACAGCGTGTACCGCGTCACTGGCCGCCGCCGCGGATCTCAACCTTTCCCGCGTAGGGGTGGCGGCGAGGGCGTGCAACATCGACGCCAACGCCTCATCAGCAACAGAGTTCACAGCTCTTGTCTGCTTGTAGCCTCCAAGAGCGGTGGTCGTGTGCCGCTGCCTTCCATTGAAAGGCACTGGCTACTGCTCACCCGCCACGCCGCAATGCCGCTCGTGGTGCATCGCCCACGCACCCTCCAGCGCACAAAACAGACGTTTGAAGTGCGGCATCGCGTGCGCAGCACGCTGGACCAGCCCCAGCGCATCGGAAGCTCGGCCAGAACTCTTCCCATGCTACTCTCCCGGTGCCGACGTCGCTGCTGCTGGAATCGCTGCCAGGGCACGGAAGTAATCCGGGGCATACCCATAGCACTGCATATGATGGATTGTCTGGGCCGCCGCCCACCGCTGTCGAGTCAGTGACGGCGACGCCGTCGCCGGAGCGGTGCCTGCTGCAGGAGCGACTGCAGCGCTTGATGATAATGGCGGTGCAGCAGCAATCTGCAACTCTTCTAGGAGCCCGAGATGAAGAACGGTGGAAAGAGTTAGCAAGGACAGCGGTGACATACCGCCGTACGCGTCCTCGTGGTCGCCGTGGCTGTGCTACTGCTCACGCGCGTTACCGGCACCGCGACCCTTGTCAGCGCCGAGGATTACTGCGATAGGATTGAGTGGCGAGTGCTGCTGAAACGCATAAGCGATGAACCCAAGCGGGGAGACTGAGCTGCCAGACGCAGGCGATGTGTCGCTCGATGTTGACCACATCGCAGTTGCCTAAGCTGCACTCCGCCAGCTGAAATCTCCGTACTCGGCATTGTCGGTTGTCGTGTGAGGCGCCTGCTGCCGTAGGAGCATCCCGTAGACGGCAATGATGACCTCCAGCGGCATAACGTGGTCATCTGTTTGCGGGCGGTGCGTGTCGTGTGATGCGGAGGAGGCAGCACGGCGGCGACGTTCAGCCTCGGCAAGTTAGTAGAAGCAGTCAAGGGCGCTGTGCCGCGGCAACAGGGAGCCGCAAAGCAAGCGCGATAGGAAGGCGCGGGGTAGTTGTGGTCGCAGCGGCTGCCGCTGGCGGTACGCGCGCAGCTGAAGACGGCACCGATCCTAAAGTCATGTCAATGCGACTGCATCGCGCTGCCCAGGCATCTCTGAACGAGGCCGCATCCGTGACTGCCGCATCTGCTGCGGTGTGATTACATTGGCCAGAGTCAGCTTGCTCATCGGTGTCTCTTCCGAGGATGGACGCGTTACTGGCGCTGAAGGCTTGGAAGCCGAAGGGCGGCGGGGCCGGAACGGAACGCTGCCGCTGTCGCCTCACCGCCGCCGCGGTGAGGGAGGATAGGCCAAATAAGTCAACGCACTTCCATCGCGATACCATCCACGTCGCAGAAATCTCGCAGAGACGTTGGCGCGTGTGTTTGCTTGCATGAAAGCGGAGTGGGAGAGATTTGGGGATAGGAGGTGATGCTTTCCCTGTGTGTGAGCGCCTCTGCTCCTTCGTCAGCGTGAGCGAGGGAAAGGGAAGCGATACGAGGGAGAAGGGAGAGAAGAAATCGGACAGGAGTTACACCGAGGCCGTTGAGAGAGACGGCATATTCGATTCTTTCGATCCGACTTCTGCCGTGTGTGTGTGTGTGTGTGTGGGGGGGGGGGGGGGGGGGCTTGGGAACATCTTGGGGCGGGTGGAAA
>NC_018241.1:415522-472380 GCF_000227135.1 Leishmania donovani | reverse complement strand
TTTTTTTTTTTGTATATCTTTTTTGTTTTTTTGGTGTTGTGGGGGGGGGGGGGGGGGGGGCGTGCGTGTGCACATCATCGCGCCGCTCGCACACCGAGGCCATATCGGGAGGCATGGTGCACAGCATTCATAGAAGAATATCGTCACACATATATGCCTGCCGCCCGTGTACGGACAAAAAGTGCGGAGCCACTCGCCCCTCCAGCCTCCTGGTCTTACCGGGTGGTGGCGTGAAGGGGAGAGGGGGTCCGGATGAGCGGGACGTACTCGGAAGGCACGGAGAGTGACAATGGCAGTAGAGAAGGGGGTCCATGAGGTCACGGGGCCCGTTCTCGAAGAAAAATGGAAACGAGAAGAAACACTGGCAAGCAGAGCAAAGGTCGCGTTCGGGCTGGAGAAGGAAGCGACGACGCGATCGCGCCCCGCCCCCTCCCTCCCTCCCTCCACCCGTCCTCGACCTCGACCTCGTCGCAGCGGGAGATCCCTCAAAGGTGCACGAGAAGAAAAGAAATACACAAAAAAAATAGAAGGAACCCCCCGCCGAGACAGCTGCACACCCGCCTGCCGGCTTGGGGAGCAGAAGAGAAGATACGCAGGAAAGAGGGCGAGATCGCGAGCGAGAGAGCTCGTCGTCAGCGTTCAATGCCCCAAGGCACGGCTCCACTGTAGGACAATGTGCCTCTATTCTGCGGCAGAAGAGCAGAGGAGCGAGCACGGAGCGACGACAACGATGCGCAGAGACAGCGAGAGAGAGAGAGAGAGAACGAGGACAGACAGAGACATAATACGCGTACGCATGTACATGTAGAGCACCTACCACCCTAAGGGAAGCCACCAAAGAGGGAGGTGGGTAGGGGAGGGGGAGCGGTGAAAAAGAGGAAGAGGGTTGCCCAGAGCGCATTCGACACACATCCGCTACGGAATGCAAAGGCTGCAAGCCTCCCTTTCCCGCCCCGCCCCACACCGCCTCCACCGCCCAGAAAAAAAAAACGGGACTGAACCATCTCAGTTCACACACCCAGAGAGAGAACGACGGGAGAGGAGGTGGCGGAGGCTTGTGTGTGTGTGTCTGCCCTACGGCTTCATCCCCTCCCCCACCCCTCCTCTTTCAAACTCCTGTTGTGCCGGCTGTGGTCGGCGACACTTCTATGTTTGCGTATATATGTGTACCGCTAAGCCGATGCGTACCTTGTCCGTCATGACATGGCGAAGAGCAGGTGCGCGGTGAGACGCGGAGATGGCAGTGACCCCGACAAGGTGTACGAGCAAAATAAGAGGAGCGGGATGTGGGGAGGGAGTGGCTCAAGTCACTGCACGAAGTGGTCAACGGCAAGGAGCTATACGGCAGCAGTGCGAGAGAGACGGAGAGGCGGAGAGGAGCGGAGAGACTCGGTAGAAGGGCACCGAAGGAGGCAGAAGGGAGGGAGTGTAAACGTGGAGCAAGAAAAGGAGCTGGAGCTCTAGTTTCCCTCTGTTTGGTCACCACTTTGGATGGCAGGCGCACGTATTTGCGGGGTGCATCGCGCGAAGACGGCAAGATTACAAAAGAACGCGACCAAAAGAGTGGGCTGCACCCGTCTAACAGTCTCTTGCACATGCAACTGCAACCGTCGCAGCAGCGGGGTGGCGGTGAAAGTGGGAGGAAGAGACAGGTATGAGAAGCAGGGAACTGTGTGTATCCGTGTTAGGGGGGGGGGATGGAGGTGCCACACAAGGTGTGGTTAAAGGAGGGATAGGCCAGAGCAGCGGCACGTTGAGAGAGAAACGTCCGCGCCTGCTTCCTTACTGGCTCTTCAGCGACTTCGCCTTCGCGTGACTCCACTTCGCCCGTTTGAACCTCCGGTCTGCGATGCCGTAGTAAAGTATTTGGGCCAGGATGACGGCGTTGAGCGTGGCGGCGACACCGAACTGAACCAGCAGCACCGCCTTGCCCTTGTCCCACGATACGTTCAGAGACGTCGTCAGGACGCGCGCAACGCCGCCGCCGAAAGCTAGGAAGAAGGTGAGAAAAGACAGCTGGCCACGGCACCGGGTTCGGTAGTTCGCGTAGATCTGCGGCACGCGGCTGAACATGTTGAAAAAAACTTGTCCGCTTAGCACATACTCGTGGATGGTACGCGGCACCTGCCCGCTAGCAAACGCGCACAGCGCCAACAACTCGGTCGCCAGCGCGAGGCTCGCCCTACGCGTCGACTTCTGCAACTTTGCCACGAGCAGCAGCAGCACCACAAGCTGCAGCGTAATAAAAATGTTCTCGCCGCAGTCGCGAAAGGGAAGCCCCTGCACGACGCCCCAGCTGGTCGAAATAATGTACGAGAGCAACTCTATTAAGAGCGAGAGTAGCGAAATGCCATCTGCTTTGTGGTTATGCCATACCTTCAGAATCTGCGGCACCTTTAAAATCGACGACCCCACCACCACCGCGTAGGAGAGGTAGTTCGACACGAGCTCCCGCATGATAGACTCGACAGACATGCTTCTCCTTCTAGTTGCTGTCCAGTGTGTGTATGTGTGTGGTTTTGTTTTGATTTTTCTTCCCGCCTGCGATGCGAAAGCTCAACAACGTCACCTAAGTGCGCACGAGGATGTGGTGGAGAGGCAGAGAATGCGTATGAGTGAAGCGAAGAGGGCACGATCGGACGCGATGAATGCTGGCTTGGCCAGGACGAGTTCACAGGCGGCGTAGGGACAGAATAGCGGTTCGCGCTGGCCGTGCAGCACACATGCGCACGCACACCAGTCGCCATGTACATACCGCACAAAAAAAGCCCGAGAAGTGATGATAGGAGATCACATGAGGAGAAAGTGCAGCCCACTACTCCTCCCCCTCTTTTTCTCTCCTGCCCTGCCCCGCCCCGTATCGACGCCTACGCCTACACCCCGGCAGCAGTGGAGAGCGGTGGCGCCAAGCAGTCGGCGCGTCTCCCTCGTGGTGTTGGCGTTTGGGCATCGATTGTCGGGAAAGTGCGTCGCCTCTCCCTTGTCGTCTTTTTTTCGTTCTTGGGGAACGTGCCGTCACTGAAGGTGACACACACACACACACAAAGAGAGAGCACGAGCAGCAGCACGCGAAGAGAGGGCCGTGAGGAGAAGAGGAAACAGTCCAGCGCCCATCAGCAGTATGCTGCAGCAGAACGGCATCCTGGTCACAGATATCCACGCACTTCCTGCGCCAGGGACACGCAGCTGCGTATCAAGTGCAACATGCGCCCGAGCGTTGTGTAGAAGTCAGAACCATGAGGATGAGATGTATAAGGCGGCTGATATTGCTACCCGAGCTCCCACACACATACACGCAACGGTCATCGCAGGCAGGTGCGCCATCAGTAGTCGCCATATCGCTGCAGCCAATCCATTACCCGCACCGCCTTCTTTACACAGTGGAAGAACGGCTGCGCTTTATTGAAAAAGTGCAGGTAGTCGGCTTGACTTCCGCCGACGGTAACCTCCTCGTTCACGATGTCGCGCATGACGCTGCCGTTGTGCGGGTAGGCAAAGACGATGCGCAGCACGTACTCGGACTGGCCAGCGAATGCGCGCTTTACGAGGCGCGACCAGTGATGCGTGGCCTGCACCGTTGGGGACTGCAGGAGGAAAGCGGCCTTGCGGCGGACGCCCATGTTGAAGAGAGTGTAGTCCTCGACATCCGACTGCTGTAACGTCTGGGCTACGTCGTGAGAGGGGGCCCCGGAGGTGCTGCTCGCGCCGGACGCAGCGGCGACGACGTCACCCTCAGCCCTCCGCACCTCGGATACCTTTGTCAACGTCATCCACGGCCCCGCCTCCGCCGGGTCGTACCACAGCGGGTACGGGTTCCGCACCAGTTCTTCTGTCATCGGGTCTCCGGCGTCGACGAGGGTCACGTGAGCGCGTATGTACTCCCACTCGGCTCGGTAGTGCTCCAGCACGTCAGAGGCAAAGCTGGAGCAACTCGCGCAGTCTCGCCCTCGGCCGCTCATCAGCACGAGCGGCTTTCGGCACAGCGGAGGAAGGGCTGTGGAAGACTCAGGTGAAACATCGCCGACGCGAGGGCTCGCCCGGTCCGTTGGCAGCGTCAGGCGCGGCAGTGCAAGCGTCGAAAAGCAACCCGCATCGCGCAGTGCGCGACGCACCTCGCGCCACGGTGTCATGAATGGCTTCAACCCTGAGTCGTAGTTCAGTGCTCTTTTCATAGCAATGGTGCCCCACGCGTCGGTGCCGCCCGCCTCCTCTTCGCTGCCACCTGCGGACGACTCCGCCGTAGCAGCGCGCACCATAAGCACGCCCGGGACGGCGGTGGCGCGCGATTGTACAGCACACCTGTTTATCTCGCTGCTGCCGTAGTAGAACAGCGCCACGGCGCTCACCGTCAGGTGCGCATCACAGGAAAGGCGCGGCCCATGAGTGTCCCTCCCACGAAGACAAAAGCTCGAAGCGTCAGAACGAGGAAAAAGAAACAGCATGACGACCATCAGCAGCAGCGGGAGGAGATGGGGCGATAACGTTGCCCATCTCCACTCCCCACGCACGCGGCGCTGCATGGTGCGGGTCGCGTGCGCACACCCCTGGGATGGGGCCTGTGCTGGTGCTATAAAGGCGGCCATCAGCCACCTGCGTCGCCGCGGGGAGAGGTGAGGGGAAGCAACTAGTCCTTCACGCTGCTCACAAATATGTTTTTTTTTTTTTTGGGGGGGGGTGATTGTAAAGGCTTTGATGGTAGCATCGCCCCCTCGCCCTGGAGCCCTGCATGTGCTGCTGCTCCAATGATGGTACGAGCATGGAAGATGGAGGGGGTAGTGCGGAAAGAGAAGTGCCCCAACCGAGCAACGTAAAAGAGCTCATGAACGCGTGCGAGATGAGAGGCGGCCAAAGGCACTGACGATAACATTCTGATGCTTGCGTTTTGGGGGCATGTGTGGGCCTGCACACGGCGTCGTTCCGCATCCAGAGAGGTGTGTCGTATCTGAAAAAAAAAAACGGGGCGAGCAACGTAGACGACTCGCGAGACATACATGCAGACCAGTCGTCACACATACATATGCACGCAGCGCATCGGGCAACGCTCACCCACGACGCGTGTACCGCACCTCGCCTCGTACGATGAACAGCCACGCACATGCCGCTAATGGACAGCTTCCTTGATGATCCTCTTACTTTATGTGTCGCTGCTCAATCCTTTACCTTCTATTGAGAAAGAATCGTACAGATCGGAACGCGCACCCGTCCGTGCACAGGCGCAGAGTGAGAGTGGGAGAGTGGGAGAGTGGGAGGAATAAGAGGCAAAAAAGAAAAAAATCAACGGCACTCCGGATGCCCTCGACGCAACCTCGCTATCCAAAAGAGTAGCCTTCAACACACGCATACGCAGCATTCGACCGACCCTGACCATCACGCATGCATCCCTATCATCCACAGCGACCTGTACAACAACAGCGGCAGACATCTCCGCACACAAATCCAAGAAACAAAACGCACACACGCGCACACTCTGCCGCCTTGGCATGGGGGAGAGAACGGCATGAGGCGAACCGCGACACAGGGACAACGCGAGCAACAGCCAAGGGTAGGGACGTGGGGGTGGGGGAGAGAAACCGAGGAGGAGGCTAGAGAAGGCCAGACGAATGGCAGAAGATACGCGCACACACGCGCAGGGCACACACCCGTTATGTGCGCACCAGCTCCCATGCGAAGCAAACAAGCGAAAAGGAAAAAAAAGAACAGAAGCTACAGGAGGAGAAAAAAAAAAACAACATGTGTGAGAAGACGGCGGAGGTGTACACGTAAAGACATGTCGCTGGGGCAGCGTGCTCTCCTCGTCACATCTCTGCGCCTCGCCAGCCCAACGGAGAGACAAAACAAAAAACAAAACGGAGAGAGGCGCAGGAGGAAGCTATGAGACGGCGGGTCAGGTCGGGTGTAGGAAAGAGGAGACGGACAAGGAGAGCGAGCGCCATGGCCGCCGCTGCCACTTGGAAGCAACGCAAAGAAACTATAGAGAGGGAAGAACGCAAGGAGGCAGAGGAGGGAAGAGACAGAGGAGACGGTGGTGCAGCACACGCACCAATGGACAGGGAAAAGAGCCACAAACCACAGAGCAAGAAAGCAACGAGAAAAAAAAACTGAGCGGCATCGCACGGAGCAGCGAGAGACAGAGGAGGAGGAGGAGGAGGAGGAGGGGGTGGGGTGGGAAGAGGTGGTGGCATGGCCCCGTTCAGTTGGCGATAGTGAACCGAGTATTGTTCGTTGCAACACAGCCTGCGTCGACCACCCTTTCCCCTATCGAAAATGGCCCGCCCGCCATCCCTTCCTTCTTTCCCTCCACTCCTCCCACCCACAGCCAGGCGAAGAAAAAAAATCCGAGTTGTCGAGAAGGTGGCGGAAGGGGAGGGTGATGCCCACAACGCACACGCAACACCGTAGGGAAGGGAAACGAGAAGCATCGACAGCAACGTAACATACGCACGCCGAGGGCGAGCACATCATGGCCACAAGCAGCGTTGCGACAGCAAAACAATCGAAAAGGTCACGTGAGCCTTCATGCTCGCTCCTTCGCTTCACTTGTCCTCCGTGATGCGCATGCGTGCAGAGAATACCGAGGCGGGGGAGTTCAAGGATGGGCTGTACAGGGATACAGACGGGCACCAGCACCCCCACGCGTGGAGGAAACAACCCCACAGAAAGAGGCAAGCATCAGCACATGACTTACATGGGCCAACGAACAAATAGAAAGCAAAACAGAAATCAGCAAGCGGAAAGATAGCACAGTTAAGACCTTCAGCACTCTCCTTCTCATCCCTCGTTCTTCTGGTGCCCCCTCCCTCACTCACAGCACCACATCCCTGATGAAGGGGTGCTCCAGCAGCTCCGCGCTTGTCGGCCGCTTCTTGTGGTCGAGCATCAAGCACGCCTCCACAAACGCAATGAATTCCTCATCCACCATGTTCGCAGCGGCCAGCTTCTCGCGCAAGACGCTGTATGGGGCCGTCGTCGTCCGTGGTGGTGGTGGCACCGCCGCTGCCGCCCGCGACTTTCTCGAAGATGCGCAAGTGTGCGGCGCCATGGTCGGGACCGGCGTGTAAAGGCAGTACGGCTCCTCCCCGTCGTCGGTGTCGCCCTTCTCGGGGCGGTCATGCTGCCCATCTGCACCGCCGCCGTACTCATAGATACACCCGAACTTGTTGATGTAGTCGCTTGTGTGACGGCCTTCCCATAGCATGCGCCGCGGGAACGGCGTGCCGCAAACGTACACGATGCGCGCCAGCATCTCTGGCACGGTGTCCGAGGTGAAAAGCACGTCGCCTGTGACCATCTCTACCAAAATCGCACCAAGTGACCATACGTCAATGCGGCCGTCGTAGTCGCAGCCCAGCACCACCTCTGGAGCCCGGTAGCTGCGGCTCTGGATGTAGGAGCTGAGGTGGTCGCTGAGGAAGCAGCTGCTGCCAAAGTCGATCACCTTGACGATGCAGCGGCTGTAGGAGACAAACATGATGTTCTCAGGCTTGAGATCGGTATGTATGAGGTTGAGGGAGTGCACGTACGTCAGCGCCTCGACAATTTGCCGCGTCAGTCGGCGCAGGCGAGGAAGGGTAAAGTAGAACTCTTTCTCCTCCTCCCGGTTGTACTTGCCGTAGTCGTACAAGGTGTCGCGCAGCAGTTCCGTCACGAGCATGACATGCTCCTTGTAGTAGAAGGCGTCGATGAGCCGCACGATATGCGCATCATCAGGGTCTTTCTGGCGGTTCAGCAGCGTCAACAGCCGTATTTCATCAAGCGATTGGTCAAAAAAGTCCTTTGTGTTGTTGATGATCTTCAGGCAAACTTGGCCATACCCCAAAATCCTGCGCTTGGGCTTGAGTCGTGACTTCGTCGCTGTGTTGACAGACTTGACTTGCTGCTTGCTAGCGCTGGCGGTGGTAGCGGTGTCTGACCCCCTGCAAGAGGCAGTAGTCACACCTCCCTTGCCGATGCAAGCCACGTTCTCGGTCCCATCTGCCGGCGAGGCAGTGGCACTGTTCGCATCGTCGTCGTCGACGTCGTCTTCGTACTCGCCCTCGTCGCTCTCCTCGTCCTCGTTGTAGATTGGATCCTGTAGGTCGTAGCAGCGCACCGCACGGCTGAAGGTGGCCTTGCCCAGCATTTGAATGATCTCGTAGCGGCCGGCAATAACGGTTCCAGGCACGATTGGGAAGTTCTTCTCCTCCTCAAAGCCTGTCTTGAACGGGTCCATGATGACGCGCAGGTTGAAAGTCCCCATCGTGGCCGGCGCGCGCTTCTCGCGCACGAGCTGCCGGAAGCGATGGCGACGCTCTTCACGGGCCTTGACAGCGTCGAAGCGGACGTCGCGCTCCACCTCGACGACAAACTCGTACGGAGACGTCGGCTGGAAGGAGGTTGTATCCATCTGCGCAGTGGCTGCAGAGACCTCGGTGTAGTTGCCCGAGTCAAAGTCGCGCTTCGTGATGAGGGCAGGTCCGGCGGCGTTGGAGCTGAGGTGCTCGCCGTTGTGGATGCACTCGTCAAACTGCCGCTGCAGGATCCGCGCCTGCTGCTCCGTCACACCACCGCCATACGGGAACGAGGGAACGCGAAACACTTTCATAGACGGCGCTGTCCGAGCAGCCGCCCTGCCTGTCTTGTTGCGAGTCGCCATCGTCGCGATCGCCTCATCATCGTCGTCAGACGAGTTTGGATGATGAGGGCTGTCCTTGTACTCACTCGCACTGCTGCTGCTGTTGCTATTCCGGTTCTGCTGGCTGCCACTGCCGGCGGTGTTGGTGCGGCGCGTCAGGCCCTCTGGCTTCCACGTCGACGCCACCACCTCGCGGTAAGCGGCGCGGTTGACTGGCTTGAAGAGTACCTGGGTCTTGACCCCGTCGTAGGCAGTGCCGTCATCATCATCCTCGTCCTCATCTGCCTCGAGCATCGCAGTGGGCGCATGGCGGCGCGTTATTGGCGGCTGCGAGTGCAACGCTGCCAAAGACAGCGCTTGCTCATTGTCGCCCTGGGCCGCACCCCCGTCATCGTCGTCGTCCTCTGAGCCCACGTCTGCCACATCCGCGTGGTGCTTCATATCCGCACGCTGGCATTGCTGCTGCTGCTGCTGTGAAGGCACCGCAGGCTGCTGCGTGTTGCGCACAGCGGCGTCCGTCTCCGCTGCTGCAACCGTCGGAACTTCCTCCTTTCCATATTTTTTTCGCTGAGCCGGCGGGAGTTGCTGCGACTGCTGCCTCACGCAGCTCCCGGGCGACAGCGCGGCTGGAATGTCGGTCAGCTGCTCCGTGAGATGTGCCGAGAGCATCTCCGACTGGGAAATGCCGTTCGTCGCCATGGGATCGACGTGCTTGGGGGCGGCGGGCGCCGTCGCGGGTGCCGCTGCGTAGCCGCCGGTGGAAGCGGCCGCGTCTTTGCTCTCAATACTAGTAATGTTCACTGTATCGCCGTTCACGCGGTTTTCAATGGCGTGCATGAGAGCCTCGTACGAGTTTCGCTGCTCGATCGAGCTCGTGCGGCGCCGCGCCGCGTTCGTCGCCTCCAGCATCGACTTGGCGAGGGCCTTGAGCTCCTCAATGACGGACTCCGTGGTCGCCGCAGCAGTGCCGGAGGTGCTGCTGCCTGTGTTGATCTTCGGCTCATTGCCGCTGCCGTTAGCAGTGTTAGCGTTGTTCCCAACCCCGCTGCTGTGGCGGTAGCGACTGGTGCCGTTTGTGGCAGCACCATCGGTGTACGAGGTTCGGGCGATGGTCGGCGCTTGGTTGACAGCTGCACCGCTCCCCTTGATAATCAGGGCATCAGTACCAGTAGAAGTCATTGCAGGGGCAGCGTTAGACGAGGGAGTCACTGAGGTGGTGCTCGCTGGTAATACGTTTCGAGCAGAGTGCTTGCTCGCGTTGTACCCACCGCTCCCCAGAGACGCTGTGACCGCCTGATGAGAGCTCATTCTCTTTCGTTGCACGCCTCTTATGCCAGAAGGAGTGTGCACCGGCTGTAACCCAGAGACACCCACGCCCACAGACACCCACAGAGAGAGAGAGGGGGGAGAAAGAGAGCCCGTGGGTTCGGCTGTGTGTGCGTACGTGCCGCTTGCTGGGGAGCGACGGCAGGAAGGTGGGGGACCGGAGGGGAGGAGAAAGCGAACGCGTCTATTCAATCGCAAAGCCCGAAAAAAAAAAGGAGGGCGCGGAAAAAGATGTAGCGAAAGCGTCAAGAAAACAGACAAAAAAAAAAGGGAGGAGGAGGAAGAGTCAGCTAATAATACTAAAAAAAAAGCGTGCCGTCGATGATGAGAATGTCGGCACCGCTCCTTGTCACGTCCTCACAAGAGGGTCTGTCGGTGCCGGCAGCCTTGCTTGTCCACAAAGAATGTATAGTATGTATGTATATGTGTGTGTGTGTGTCTGTCGGTCGGTCAGTCTGAAGAAAGGCGGAAGATGGTGTGGTGGTCGAGCCTACGACGCCCTCTCTTCGCTTCGTGACTACTCGTTTGTTGCGTCCTTCCCCGCTTCTCTTTTCAGCCCTCTCGTCTCGTTCTCTGGTGGAGGAGAGGCGGGGCGGTGCTTGCGGGGCGGGGAAGAAGAGCAATAGCCCAAGAAACCCAGGCCAGGCCTTTGCTGACACGCCCACGCGCACGCCGACAGCACCCGGCGGACACGCGACAGGGAGACAGAAGGAGCGAGAGTCCACGCGGCAATGGCAAGCAAAGTACACGTGAGTCAGGGAGACTGCCAGGAAGCCGTAAAAAGAAAAAAGAGAAGGGGGACGAGCTGTGGACGCGAGACAGCGGACGCCGAGACACCGCGGGAGGGGAAGGAGCACAACGGCAAAGACACAGGAACGGTGTGGGTGTGTGGCCAGCTGCCCCAAAAGTCGGGAGAAGGAAATGCGGGGACGGGGATGGGGAGGGGGGGGGGGCAAATCGGGTGGGGGAACAATGGAAGACGCGCGGCGAAGCCCGTTCAAGAGAGCGGGGGGAGAAGGGGGAACGGAGGGAGGGGAGAGGGCCAAGGATACAGAGAGGAGGAGGGAGGCGGGGAGAGAACGAGAGCGAGAGAGAGACACAGCCCACACGTGGGAAAGTCCTGCTGTCGTTGTTGCTAGTGCGTGCGTATCGCTGTGTCTTTTCTTCTGGTTTTCCGTTCTTGCGGGGGGAAGGGGAGGTGGAAGGGTGAGTTGTCCCAGGAGCGGGAGGAGGGGGTAGGAGGTGCCTCTCGAAAGGGAATGCGTGTGGGAGAGAGGGGAGAGAGGCTCGTCGACGTTGCTTTTATGTGTATGGTGACTGTGTGTCTGTTGTTTTGCTTTTCGCTTCTACGTACGGACGCACTGTTGGATGAAGAGAATATTATGAGAGAAAGGGCGAAATGAAGAGAGGACTACAGAGGCCCACTTTACACATGCGCGAACGCGCACACATACACATGCCCACGCAGAGAGATGGCTGTGCTTCTCTATCGAGCCCACAAGAGCGAAGGCACATTCAAGTGCACACCCGGTTACGAGGGTCGCTCCGCAGACACGTATTGCTGTGCGCGTGCGGGTGTGGAGGAGGGGACGGGGGGAGAGTGTTCAGCATCCGTCCTCTGCGGCTCGCTTAAGATCCTCATGATCTGTTTTGGTATATACATATATATGTTTTGAAGGAAGTGGTGGAGCGCCCACTACATGGTGTGCAGGCATGCATGCTATTTTACATGAACTCACTCGAGGATGAGAAGTCGCGCTGCTGTCAAAGAGCAAGAGGGGGAGAGAGAAGCGGAAAAGGTGCACACAAGCGCGCGCGCAGGGTGTGTGTGTGTGTTGCTGTGCGTTGATGTAGAGCTTCCTGTCCCTTCTGCTGCTGCTACTGCTGCTCGTGTGTGCGGCGATGTAGTCACGTAAGGGCAAACAAGAAGAGAGGAGAAGGCGAGGAGGAGGAGGGGCGGCGGTGGTGGTGGTGGTTCAGAGAGACTTGACGGACAAAGAAAATGGTGAGGTGTAAAAGTGGGGTGCCGGATCCGCTTGTCGAAAAGGAGAGGGGAATCACACAAGAGAAAAAGAAAGAGGGAAGGAAGGAAGCAGAGCGGCGGGAGGGGGAGAGAGGGCGCGTCCACGTGGGGTGTGAAAGGGGAAGAGTAGGGGGGTGCTGGTGGCTCTGTTTCTCACACACAACGCGGTGTCGGCCCCAACAAAATACATGTTCAAGGAGCCATTGGCGCATATTAAGATACATAACAAGGGGCTGACAGGCAAAGACGCACTGGCACCATCAACGAGGGGCACCAGGTCCCACACCCGCAAGGGGAGCAGAAACGGTGTGTCCCACGGCCAACAACTACAAGGCACCAACGAAACAAAAAAAAGAAAACGCCGGAGGGGGCAGGGGTGGAAGTTGTAAAAAGAGAAGCACTACGGGAACCGCAACAGGGCACCACCGGCCCACGGAGTCGATGTTGACACACCCAACACGCAACCGCCAGCGACAACGCAGGACACCAAAACGAGCAGCTACACGAACGATCTAGAATGCGGCAGATGATATAAAAAGACAACGGCAAAGAGTGCAGGCGCATGTGAGAGGCACGTACGCAAACACACACACAGAGGCAGAGACGTCCCGCCGCGCCCCCTCTCCCTCCAATGTCGCCGTTCGCTACAGATGCCCGGCCACTCCAACGGTACACAAGACGTACGCCAAGCGCCATTGAGGCCCCGCCGCAGCTGCCGGCGAATGGAGCACACCAGCAAATAGCGTAAGAGAGTTTCGCGTAACCCGATTTCTGTTCTCTTATGTGGTTGGAATGCAAGCCGCCCCTTTTGCCGCTTAATCATCCAATGCGCAGAGAGCGGCCACGCCGCGCAATGTCCAGTGGTCGCCTGGAATGCCGTCGAGCGACGGCAACGTCAAGCTGGTCACGTAGTTGGTGGAGACGCCGGTCGTCGACAAGGTGCCGGCGCGTGTGCGCACCTTGTAGAGAGGGCACACGTATGCAGCAGCGGCTTCCGCTGCGGACGCGCTGGGGCCCTTGGCGGCCGACTCCAACCCCATGACAGGTTCGAAGTGGATAATGGGCAGCTCCACAGTGAGGGCACCGGGCGCGGCCTCCACGAGCCCGCCACGTGCTGCATCCCAGCCACAGCCCTCGAGGTAGAGGCCACTCACGTAGGCGCCGGCCTTGGTCGGCGCCTTGCTGCCGGTACCCGCTTCGTAGGAAGCCGTCAGAGCCGACACCTCGGCAGCCTCACTCGGCGCCAGAGCGCGGAAGCGCAGCTGCAGGGAGTCTATGGGCACCTGCAGCGCGCGGCTCCGCGCTTGCAACAACGCAGTGACAAAGCCTTGAGGAAAAAAGACGCCGGAGAGCCAGAAGCTCGGTGGTGGCCCAGCCTCTCCCCAGCGCCGCATGAAGTGTACGCGACGCAGGAGATCCTCCATGAAGGAGCCGAGCGGCTTGAGGGTAAGGTAGCCAACCTGTGCCCACACCTCCGGTACCTGGTTGAAGGCCAGCCGCTGCATCATCAGCTCCAGCCGAGACGTCACGACCACCTCACCCTTGAGGGCGCGAATCAGCTCTGCCAGCGAACTCTGCATTGTGGACAGAAGGCAGTTGTACAGGTCTGTCTCGTGGGAAAGCAAGGTCTGCAACGGCGCAGGGTCCACGACCGCGGTCAGCGCGGTCGTGGTGGTGGTGCTGTGATTGGGCGAGGTCATGCTGCCCAGCACTGCCTCTTTGCGAGGCAGCAGAGGGGGCAGCTGCGCCAGCAACTTGCGGGCCACGGCAGCGACAGGGTTCTCCATCACCTCGTCGCCGCTTGCCTTGGCGTCGTCCTCGCCGTGGTCTCCGCTGGCGCTCCGACGCCGCGCGCTAGTCGCGCCGGTTACGGCCCCGCTGGCGTTCATTAAAACAAGCGCGTCCACAAGTCCCAATGAGAGCTGCTGCTCCACCGACAGAGTAGCGTTGTCATGCAAGCCGAAGCGCGCAGGACTCTCCCCGTTCTCATCCTCCCCATCGCCGTCTTTTCGACTTTCCCGGCCAGCGGTGAAGGTCGCCTCGGCGAGTTGCAGCAGTGCTGCATAACTAACGCCATCCTTGGGGAACGGAGGTGGCGTGATGGTGTCTTGCGGTAATTTTTTCTGCGATGTCGTGCCTGGAGCGTCTGCGTCGAAGAAGCGGCGCGTCAGTACCTGCAGACACAGCGTATCCCACTCGTCCGTCACGCGTCCGCCGAAGTCGAGCGTGCCCAGCATGTAGCACAACTCCTCGGTCGGCAGACCTGCACCGCCGTCTTTGCAGCGATCAAGAGCCGTCTGCAGCGTCGCCAGCCCTGCCTCGAAGTCAGCCATGCCCCAGTCGTAGGAGTTATTCCACCCGAGCGGGCGATAGCGTCGTCGCTCCATCACAGTGCCGTGGTAGAACGCGAGTGTCCAGACAAGTCGCTGCAACTCGATGGAGGGATGCCCGCTTCGCAAGACGGCTGGCGACGACGCAGAGACGGAGGCGTCGTTGGAGTCGGCGTTCCCGACGTCCGCGGCAGAAGCGGTGGCGGCCCAAACATCCGCCACCACGGTACTCCGCAAAGTGCTCAGCACCTTTCCCCGTAGCCCCATCGGCGGCTCCTGCGTGAGCTTCAGGCCTGCCTGAAGCACCAGTGGAGGGAAGCTCGGTGATGGGTTGCTCGTCAACCAGAGTCGGAAGTCGGCGTGTATCTCGCTCGGGTTCATGCTCTCGACGAGCACCTGCAGCTGCGGCATCCATGATGCGTACACATGGCAGTTCTGCAGGTACACCCAGGCGCCCTCGCGCTGCCCCTCCCGGATCATCTGTGTGGCACGCACATCTTGATCTTGCCCGAGAGAGAGCATGTGTTTGCGCCCGGCAAAGCCGTGCTCCTCTGCGAAGCTGAGGAATAGCGATGTCGGGTCTGCGCCGGGTGAAAGAATAAAGATGATCGGCGTCATCTTGGTGCTTTCCAGGAAGGCCTCCTCGAGGTCCAAGGGAGGAGCGATGGTGTAGCGCTGCCCCAGCGTGTCCGCAACGAGCTGAGCCGCCATGTAGTGGAACTTGTTCGGCCGAAGGATCTTCACAGCCATCACGCGGTGCCACAACGACAGGTGAGCCAACGACGCCGGCAGCCGAGTCAGCACCTCCGCACCGTAGGTCTCGGTAAACCACGTCGTCCACGGCAGCGGTCCGTCACCAGAAAGATCCGCGTCGCCGAAGTCGGAAGCGTCCGCCAAGGATGCGATGAAGCTCTCACAAACCTCAGCAAAAGCCTCAAGGCCGCAAATGGCGCCAAAGTCGATCCACGTTCCACTTGACATGTACCCAGGGCGCTGCACCGTCGCACCGTCACTGCCCTCTCCGCCGGCGGCGGCAAAGGCCGGCAGCAGCGCCCGTCCCGCCCCGCCGCAGAGAAACAATTCCCACTCCTCCTTCGTAATCTGGCCCGTGCTGCGTAGCAACGTCGTTGCTAGCACGAAGCTGAAGAGCAGCTTGTGGGGACCGAAGAGGCCGCGGCACAGAACGCGGTAGCTCATCCACGTCACCTCTTCCACGAGCATCACGACGCGCGCCTCCACCTCGGCCTCAGACATCGCCGCAGCAGCCTCTTCTTCCTCCTCAGCGTCCGCGCCAGGCAGGCCATGGTTGCTGTCCGTCGGCGCAAGGCTCAAGTGGCAGTTCTGCGCCCCTCTCCCATTCAAGCTGCCGTTGCCGAGCATCATGGACGAGGCGGAGATCGAGGACGAGCGATGCGGCTGCTGCAATTGCGGTCGCTGGCGCCGCGTGCTGGCCAAGACGGAGACGACCAGGTTCTTGAAGAAGGGCAGCGAGTAGTCGTACATGGGGTCCACCTTGGACATCTGCGTAATCGCGCCGTACAGCAGAGAGCCGCGCACCGCCAGCGGGCGGTACACGTCACGGGTGGCATTGATCGTCTTGTTCGTTTCTTCCACCGCGGCCAGCTCGACGGCGATCTTCTCGGACGTCACCTTCGAGGTCTGCAGCGCCTGGATGAGCTCGGCATTGTCCAGGACGTCACCGGTGGCGTCGCTCAGCTGCTGCAGGACCTGCGCCTCGAGAGCTGCAATCTCCTCGCGATTCGCCGCGATCGAAATAACGCAGCGATCACCGCGCTGCTGCAGCGACGCCCGCTCTGAGCCGACAATGTCGGCGAGCAGCTGCTCCTCCAACCCCTCCCGTGTCACCGTGAAGTCGATCACCGTCAGCTTCACCTGCAGCTCCGGCGTCAGCACGGGGTTCGCGAGCTTCGTCGTAATGTACAGATGGAATCGGTCGTCGTAGGTGACCTCGCGGTCGCCAAGTGTGATGACATCGCGACCAGCCACACGGTGCACTTGCTTCAGCAGAATCGGATCCAGTGCTGCGTCGAGTGTCTCGCCAACATCCTCCAGAAGCACCGCCTGTCCCTTCTGAACGGCGTTCTCTATCTGTCGCATGAAGTTCGGACTGTTCAGCTTCAGCTGCAGCAGGCCTGCAGCGCCGCTTGAGCGACTGCGCTCCAGCTTTCGCACAAATGCATTCGCCTGCCCCTGCGGATCGATCATGTAGCAGCACTGCGTCGTCCTGTAAAGGATCGTAGCGTTCTGAATGGAGTACGTGTCACGCGGCAGGGACTGTAGTGCCCACTGCTGCACCGTCGCCTCCGTCTCAATGCCCTCGAGGGAATAGGTGGCGTCGAAGGGGATGTGCAGCGCCGCGCACTCCGAGCGCCACTGCTCCACCAGAACCTCTCGGTAGTCCAGCGGAAAGGGGCCGAGGTAGCCCACGCAGCCGGCGGCCAGAGCCGCAGTCCCCTCCACGCAGCCCAGCTGCGTCTCCAGTTTCGCCAGCGCCTCCTTCCAGCGCACACGCTCGGAGGCGAGTCCGGAGATGAGCTGATCGGCGCGCACGAGTCGCGCCATGGCGGTTTCTATCTGTCGCTGGAAGTGATCAGCCTTCTCCTGCGCCGCAGCAGCCGCAGCCTGTAGGTCGCTAATGTGGTTGAGCACCTTCTGCAAAGCCACCTGCTTCGCCTGTAGCTCCTTGCGTGCCACCTCCACCTTCTTCTCTGCCCCCGCCAGCCGCGCACGCTTCGGCGCAATCTCCTTGGCGACGAAGTAGTACTTGTACATGGCATGCACCCACATGCACATGGATCGGCATGGCAGCGACGTCTTCTCGATGATGTCCGGCACGAAGTCAGGATCCTGCACGAATACGGCGAGTTTGCGAATGCACGCGGCGGTGATAGAGTCGCGTGGGTACCCTGTCAATCGAGAGATGAAGTCAAGCTTTCCGAGGCATGTCTTGGCGCTCGCCCAGCCATCCTTCTCGCCCAGCAGCACAAGCACGGCATTCATCGTCTTTTCCACGTTGCTCGGCGGCGTCGTGAAGGTTTTGATTTCTTGAATGTCCTTGGCGCTCAGCGTCTCGAGTGCCTGCTTGGCCGCCTCGAGGGCCGGTAACGCCTGCTGCAGCCCCTCCTCGCATTCGCGGCGGATCGACTCCGCCTCATTCATGAGTTGCAGCGCCGTCGCCTCCTCCTTGGACTGCGCCTCCTTCATCTGATTCGCCTCGAGCTGCTCCACAGCCAGTGTCTGCTTCTGCTCCTCCACCTGCTTCGCCGCAGCTGCCAGTCCAGGCTGCATCTCGCGGATCTGTTGCTGCAGCTGCGCAATCGTCGACTTCGCCGTGTCGAGCTTCTTCAGTCCGTTGCGGTATCGGTTGGCGCTGGCCTGCAGATCGCGCCGCAGCCGCCGGCCCATCGTGTTGTAGAGCGTGAGCACCGCCAAGTAGCTGGTCGGGGTCACGTGGGTGCGCCGCCGATGCTGCGCGTATAATCGCTCTGCCGCGTCCTTGACGGTGGACTGCAGGAAGACCATGAGAGCGCTCAGCTGGTCCGTGCCGGGCCCCGCGGCGCCATCTCGAGCAGCACTCGAGAGCGTCGACTTCGCCACGGCGCGGAGGGCCTCCTGCGGCCACTCCGAGAACCAGTCGATCGTAGTGCAGTTCACCAGCGCAGGAAACATGCGCAACCGATCGCGGAAGACGCCACTCATCGGGGACATGCACAGGCACAGGTGGAACCGCTCGCGACTCTGTGAAACGAAGTACTCGTACACACTAGCGCGCGTGTCGGGGCGACCGGAGGCGAGCGACGCCTCGCGGCAGCACCGCACAATCGTCTCCATGTCCTCCAGCCCCATCATCCCCGGCACCTCGCCGGTGTTAAGAAGGTTGTTGATGTCTTCCAGCATCTCGCTATGCACCAGCTGCGAGTCCGAGATGACAAAAACCACCTCCTTGCCCCGTGCGCCGCTATCTAGCAGCACCTTCCGCACCTCGTCTCGGAACTCCTCGATGCCGTAGTTGCGTGCTATGTGGACCGTTTGCACGTCCATGTTCATCATAAAGGCGGCGAGGCGGCAGAGCGATGAGCGGCCGCTTCCGCCGACGCCGACGAGCAGCGCATGGCCGCGCGGCTGGCTCACAATGCGGCAGATGCGCGACAAGTGCTGCACCGCTTGGTCGAAGAAGACCAAATTCATGGGTGTGGTGCTCTGCGTGTTGTACTCGGCCAAGTGCTGCTGCGCCACCACCTGCAGCGACGTGTCTTGGCCAATGCGCTGGTAATCGCGGTTGACCCAGGCACCATAGAAGATGGTCCCGAGCTGTACAGGATCTGGGGCGGGCAGTGGAGACGGCACGGGCTGCGTCCCGTCTGTGTCGGCCGCGTCTGCGTTAGCGGCCGTGACATCACCGCAGAAGTGCTTTTCGATCACCTCGGCACAGCAGCGCCACCACCAGCCGCGATCGGTGTCGTCGATCAGGCGATCGTGGAAGACACGAGACGCCTCGTGGCTCCAGAGGTCGATGAGGGCCTGAGGAGATGCGCAGTGAGCGGGCTTGACCTGTAGAATGCCCTGAAACACCTTGCTGACGTCTCGCAAGTTGAAAGTGCAGTGTGTCTTGTCTGGGGTGGGCAAACACTCCACGGCGATGCGGCGATACGCTTCCAGGGTGCTGTCGACTACGGCGTCCGCCAGAGCGGCCACCTCGGTCGCAAAGCCGCGCGCGTAGAAGAAGCCCTTCAAGATGGCGGAGAAGATGGACCTCATCGACGTTTCCGTTAGCTGTGGGGCGCAGAAGCAGAGCAGCTTCGATGTGAAGCGAGGTGTCATCTCGTTCTTGCCGCCGCCTGGCTCGCCACAGCAGGCTATCAGCATCGTCTGTACCACCTCCTTGAAGAAGAGCCGCTTGCGATCGTAGAAGCCGCCCTGCGTAATCATCTGCCGCAGCAACTCCACAGGCGGCGCCGCCCCGTACTCCTCCAGCTGCGGCACATTGCAGTCGTCGATGACGGCGATCATCATGGTCTTGCCGGACGGAGCGCCAAACTCGCGGTCGCCCTTGCGCCGCGTCAGCTTCATCTCAATTGTGTTCTGCAGCGCCTGCGCGGATGTCTGGGCGGACAGCGTGAAGCGGAAGGCCGCCGTCGAGCTCGCGGCGTCCTCGGTGTGCAAGGTCTGCAGCAGGTAGCTGTTCACTGTGGACGACTTGCCGGTGCCCGTCAAGCCGTTGAGCAGCATGTGATGATGAGTGGTTGTGGCGCTGCGCAAGAGATACTGCAGCGCGGCCGTTTGCTCCGTCGGCACGAGGAGGTCGAAGTAGGAGACGCTAGCGTTGTAGTGGAACTCCGGTACCATCTCTGACCAACGCCGCCAGTCACCAATCTCGTAGTCAACGCCGTAGTCGAACACACCACATCCCTCGGCCTCGGCGTCCGCGGGGAAGTTGAGCGCCCCTTTGCGGACCAGCGGCAGCATCGCTGCCGCGAAGCGTGCGCGCGTGGTTTCCGTCAGGTTTCCGCCAAGGCCCCAGGCACAGCTTTGCAAAAACAGCGCATCGAAGACGGCGTCTCCGCGCACGAGGACGGCAGTGCGTGTGACACGCGAGCTGCGGCGGCGAGAAAAGCGCCGTAATGTGGAGTCGGTTGACTGTCGCGACGCACCGGAATCGAGCACGAACGCTGCCGCGTCATCGTGCAGCTGTTTTTGCTGCTCTTGCCGATCCTCTTCCATCACGCCCTGTAGGTGCTGCACAGCTGCCTTCATCAAGTAGAAGAGGTTCAGCGTCAGCTGTGCGTTGCAAGTGCCGATGTACTCCTTGCACTCCTCTCGAACGACCTGCAGCAGGGGTGGTACGAGAGACCCGCAAAGCTGCAGGAAACGGTCGTGGCGCCATTGGGCCCTCAGCTCCTGAGCGGCTGCCTGGGAAAGACTTTGCAGCAGCGGCGACCATCCACCGTCAACGCACTCCTCGTCCACGTAGACCATGCCGCAGCGCGACACTGTAGCAGGTGACGCGACACGCAAATCCTGCACCTCGAAAAGGAGCGAGATGGTGTCAGGGATGCGAATACGCTCCCCATTCACGAGGCAGAGCATCTTGCTGTCGTCGAGCACGGTGTTCAGGTTCTCAACCCACACGGCGTCCACCGGTCCATCGAAGATGACCCAGTGCCGCGTCGCCGCGCGCCCGTGCTGCGCTGCGCTCTGCTTCACCAGCTCGCGCACCATGGCAGAGAAGACCCCGTCCTGCCACTCACGGGTGAGGGGATTCACGTCGCCGTACAGCTCCGTCATCGAAATGGCCTTTGGGTTGCAGACCGTGGCGTGGGTGGCGGTGAAGTACGACTGACACCGCGCATCGAGTGCACGCATGGAAGCGGCAAGGGTGTGCCTCCGCGTCGCGGCCAGCCCGCCTTTGGCACCTGGGTTGCCGTTGCCGCTATCACCACCCTCGGCTCCCGGGGCAGGGGTCATGTCCAGCACCCGCCCAAGGCGCGTCAACACCGACGCAAGAGTGTCGCGCACCGTGGTCTTGCCCGTCATGGTGTGACCCACCAGCATCAATCCATGACGAGTCATGAGGGTGTCGAACAGCTGCTGCGTTTTGAAGAGCAGCCCCTTCGTGGGCTGCAGCCGCATCTGAGCCTCAGGGCTGGACGGAGACGTGTGCACAAGCTCCTCTGTCAAGAAGCGTTTCGCCTCGCTGAGGATAACCTCACTGACCGATGCCGGGGCCACCTCCACGATGGTAGGAAAGAAGTCGTGCAGCAGCGCCATGAAGAGGTGACGATCGTCCACGAGGAATTTGGGCAGGTTCGCCTCGCGAATGGCACGCACGAGCAGCAGCTCTTCGTCCGAATCCGGGTCAGCGCGCTTCAGTCGCCCGGCGAGGACGAGAATGCTCTTGACAGCGCGCATGCCAAAGTCGTAGTGATCCTGCTTCGACAGCTGCTGCGACGCCAGCGAGTAGAGACGAATCATTTTGGCCGCGAGTGACTGAGCCTTGCCGTAGCCTTCGGCGTAGAACATAATTTCGGCAATGAGGGCGTAGTTCGGGATCATCATGCATACGGGTCGAAAGAGAGCCTTGAGGTTGTCGGGCAGCTCCGTGCGCCCGGCGTAGCCGGGGTTCATGGTGATGAAGACGCCAAAGTTGGTGTGCAGCTTGATGTGATGGCCCTCGAACTTCATAAAGGTCTGCCTCTGCGTGATGGCAGTGGTGATGTCGAGCATCTGCTGAGCCACCACGGAGAGCACTTCGAGTTCGATACGGTTGAATTCGTCAAAGCACGCCCACGCGCCGGCCTGCGCCAGCCCTGCGAACATTTGGCTCATCATGCGGTAGTCAAGACCGTCGGAGCAGTTGAACACAACAACGGTTCGAGCAAGAGCCTTGCCCAAATCCTTGACAGACTCCGTCTTGCCGGTCCCGGCCGGGCCCTGCGGCGCAGCTCCCTTCTGCATGTGTAACGCCGCCGTGCATGTCAAGAAGGCGCGCTCTGTGAGTGGAGTGATGACGAGGCGCGGTTGGTTGCCAAGGTACTCATAGCCGTAGGGGAGCTCCGCCGCGCCGTGCCGAACAAAGCAGTCGGCCATCTCTGCAGCACCGCCGGGCCCATGCACGCTAGTCGGTAGGCCGTAGTAGAAACGCAGCTGCTTCTGCCACCCGAAATCGAGCACTGAGCTGCATGGATGCGGCGCCGCGCTAGGGGAGTCAGCTGCCAGGTCCGCGCAAACGTCTCGGCAGTGCACATCAACCACTATAAGGTTGGATACTACGGTGCGCTGCAACGCAGTGAGAGAAAGCTTCACGAGCTCCACCGTCTGGAGAAGCTGCTCGCCAAAGCGGTCCTGATACGACGGCCACGCAGAAGAATCCCCGCTGCCGGTCGCCGTGATGACTTCCTCCACCTCACTGGTCCACATGATTTGGTCAACTGTCGCCACACACTGCGCCGGGTGCTCAAAAAACCACTTTGTTCGGTGTTCCGTCGTGTACCCACGCAGGCACGCGGCCAGGCAATCAAACAGCGTCGCCCGCATCGCGCGCTCGACATCGTTCAGCCAGCTCTCCACGTTGCCTATCACTTTGACGGGATGCGTGAACGGCACCTCCTCGCCCTCAGAGCTCCGCATGGCCACAATCGTCTTTTCATCCGCGAAAACCAGAGCCTTGATGTTGTCAAAACACTTTTGCAAGTGCGGCTGCACTGCCAGCGGGTTGCGAGAGTCGGACAAAATTGACAGCAACTCGTCATTCGAGAGAAAGTAAAACCGCGGGAATGCCACACGCTTCGTCTCAAGGTATTCATCAATCTTCTTCTGAATACACTCCAGCTGGTAGGTGCACTTTTGCAGCTTCTTCAGGGTGTCGCCGTTACCTTCGAGGCACAGCGGCGCCATATGTGGGTCTTCGGAGCAGCGCTTCATCAGTGAGCCGAAAAAGCGGTCGGCGGAGGAGAACAGAAGAGACTCGTCTGGGAGCTGGCGCTTAATGTCGTCACTCGTGAAGATGAACTCCAAATACATCCATGTCTTCTGCACCCCAACCCACTCCATGAGAACGGAGTGAATCAAACTAAGCTTAGCCTCCCACTCCTTCATCTCCGTCAGGACGGGGGCAAGGTACTTGGAGGTAAGACACGTCTGCACCACGATTTGCTGCTCTTCGAGCTCCTCCAGCGTTGCATCAACGGCGTCCACGACGAACGCGTTTGACCGCCCGCCATAGGGAACAACCACGAACAAGTGATTTGCCCAATAGTTCTGCAGCTTCTTGAGCTGCTGCTCCAGCTCGTAAATGCCTACGGCACTGGAAACAACCTCACGCACAGCTGCTGAGTGCTCGTCTGCCATGAGACCGGCCGCCTCCAGGGAACGCAGCGTGCGTTTTGCGGAGGGAATGGGTTGTATGCTCGTATTCTGAAACAGCTGTAACCAATGCGCTTCCTTCAACGCCGGGTTGCACAACTCAACGTACATGGGCACATTGGCCTTTTCAACCGCAAGTGACTTTACTAAATAATCGGCGGTGCCGCCCGGGGTACTTTTTTGCGCCTTGAATGCGCGCTGAAACAACGAAACTATCGTGTCCTTAAGCTCTTGTCCGTCAATTTCTTCCACAGTCTTTGTATCAAGGCGGCGTCGCAAATCGGTGACTTCCTTATGCACGTTCCACAGCTCCACATATTTTCGGTGTTCATCCTCGGCCACGGCGATCTCCGACCAGTTGAACGTCGGCATTTCTAAAACTCGTGCATACATGTCCAGCTGCTTTGCCTCGCTATTTGCCTGCACGAGTTCATCGCGAACATCCTCCAGCTTTTGCGTAACCGGCGCACCAATTTCGTTTGCTTTTTCATTGCTGCACTCACTCGCCAGTCGCTTTGTCGTGCTTGTGGCACACGCGATGATGCGGGTGTGCTCGGCAAGCAGCATTTCCTTGATCCTGCTAGAATTCGAAAGGTAGTATTTTCGAGCCTCTGTTACTGCGCACTGAAACGGAACACGCAAGACGGACGAGTAATCCACCTCATCACTAATAACGCCTGCGTTGGATTTTTCGCGCAATTCACATAGCAATCGATGTAGATTTTGTATATCCACCACATTGTTGGAGAATTCGTCGAAAATGGACCCCGAATCTTGCAGTCCTAAATACCAATTGATGAATTGGCCGAGGGTTATGTCTGGAAGGCTGAGCTTTCCCACCCAAGAATCGCATTCTGCCTTCAAGTAACGGAAATTCAGCTTGATAAGCTGCCCCAGGGCTGCTTCGATGTCGACCAAGACGCCTTTAAGCTGGGCAACCAGCTTCTGCAGTGTCTTGTCACATTCAACGACAATTGTTCCGTAGGTTCGATTCGACAGCTTCATAATTTCGCTTTGTGCTTTGTAAGCCCTTGTTGCGTAGCCACGGATTTCGGACTCTGTTATGGACACCAAAAGCGAATCTTCATGGGACAGAGTGCTGTCCCAGTTCATCGAAACGTCCTGCCACTCGGCTAAAAATTGCGACACGGCCACAAGCGGCTCGTAGGACGACAGCTTGCTTTTTGCCTCATCGTAGTCCGCCTCAATAAGCTGGAGGACTCCTTTTTTGTAGATGGAGATGAGGGCATCGCCGAGCAGCGCGCTGCGTACAGTTGCTGTCTTCATCATAGTCGTAAACGGCTTCAGAGCCTCAGACCCGACGCACGTCGGTAAACCGGAGAGCAAATCGATGCACTTGTTCATGGCTGCTTCAGCCGTTTTGGTCACATGCTCTTTTGGAGGAAACAGAGAAAGCTCCTTGCGGCCCTCGACTATGCATTCCACCCGAAACCGCCAACGCAAGATTGCCGCTCGTCTTCGAACTGCGCCTTCCAGGTCAAAAAAGGTAGAGCATGCCTGCTGAAACGTGCTTTCGAGCTGAAAATGATGCACCAGTCGAATATAAGAAGGAAGCTTTTCGTAATCTACGACCAGGCGCTTTTGCTCCCTTTGCCGTTTGAGGAGCTCCTTTGCAGTTACGTCTTTGTTGACGCATCCCGTAGCACCCGGGTATTTTTCGATCACTCGCATTGTCGAGACAAGTTGTGTGACGCTTTCCACCCGCTCCGAAACTACACTCAAAATGTCTAGCAGGAGAGATGCAAATTTCCGCTGGAGCGATTTCCCGTAATCATCCTGCATTTCGGCAAACTCGTCGGTTGAGAGCCCGGCAGCATTGCCTTTATCGCCGCTAATTTGCAAGGAAAGAACTGTTTGGAAGCCTTCCGTGACAGGAGTCCACTGAAAATCAAAGGCTTTTCGCCTCAGTGCAATCAGATCCTTTTGGAACGTCGGTGTTGCCAATAGAAGTCGTTTTGAGAGAACTGCACGAATTCTCTCAAGTTTTGTGCGTCGCGCACTCTCTAGGAGGCGTAGGAGAGCTTTGTGAAGAATGTAATTTCTGAAAAAAGCAAATTTACAGATTCTGTTGAAGCACTTTGCTTCTAGCAGCCACTGTTCCAAGGTCGCGACTACGTTGTACTCCCCGTCGCGCCGATTGACGTGAATCACGTGATCCTTTGTCACAACGTAGTAGTTCATCGGACGGTTATCACGACATATTGTGCGAATGTGGTACGGCTCGAAGTGAAGGCCCGCGTCAACTCGTGCAAAAAACATATGGGTGATGGGTGGAAGCGCGATGCCTTGCGCTTTTACATCAGCAACAATGGAGAAAAACTTCTGCGCATCCTCGACTGTGTTCAAGGGCAGCTCCTTTAGTTCTTGAATGATCTTTGTGGACATCATTTTTCACTGCTGCTTGTATGCGATTGTGTACGACAAAAATCCTCGTCCACCTTTGCGCATATCACCCATCAGCAGTAAAATCAAAAAAAAAAGGAACACAAGGCCAGGACAAATAAAGTCATAGAGAGCTAAGAGTTTTGCAGCACATAGGGAAAAGACGCTTTCGGGAGTGAAAAAGCGGTACCTCTCTGGTAACACGCGATTTCTATAGCTGTTTCCTACCAGCCTTGCCGTTAAGAGGGGGTCGCGGGTGCGCTTAAACCAAAAGTACTCCGGTAAGGCAAAAGGCTACACATAAACAGCCTCAGTCTGAACTCATCACTCACAGCACTAAATTTTTCCCTTAACCTGTTTGAAAACAAAAACTTCTATTCTCTCTCTTGGATACACAATCACCTTTGGGAGGGTCGCGAGACGCGACATTGGCATACACATCGAGACTGTGGCGAGCAAATGTCTTGAGGCTTAGAGGCGCACCCTCATATAAAGGTGCTTCTGTCAGAATCAAGTTCTGAAAGTCATAAACGTATTTTTTGTCGTTTTCTTTATTTCCGCGCCTGCTGTCACGCTAGTTTACCCGCAAGCAGGTCGATCTTTATCAGGCACAGTAGGTCAAAAAAAAAAAACGTACTTCGGCATGGCTCTCTAGAATGATTTTCGCAACACATGTTCGTAAAGGCTGCTGAACAGCGAAATACAGAAAAAGCAACTCGATGTCATTTTCAGTCAGTGCCGCTCTTGATCGCTGTCGAGCTGGCTCGATCCATGAGCAATGAGTTAAAATGGCGATCGTGCAAATGCTAGTCGTAGGCTTCACTGGCGAAGTCCGACACCATGGCGAGAGGGAGCAGCCGTTCCTCTTTCCATCAGCGTCGACCACTGTATTATCATGTCTGAGCTGCGTCTACGTGCAATGCACGACCTTTTCGACGACACCACACAATGCTCAGTGTGTCCAGAGAGCTCGCTCTTTCCCTCTGTGTCAACTCAAACCCGTTGATGTGGCCCTTTCCCAGCAAGTACCTCAACTTGGCTTCTTCTTCAAACCCCCGCCCCCTCCTCGTTTGACCTCCATATAGCGTTATCGTCATGAATTTATTCAAAGCGGCGATCACGGCTGTGAAAAATGGTATTTAGAGGTTTCGTCATTACATTCTCGATTTTTAGCTCACCGAACCGCAGATTATGTGCCTCTACACCTTGACGAAAAGCCCTGCTGCGGTCTCTCTTCTGCCCTTCCACGCTCTTATTTAACGAAACAGGGCGCCCCAGCGTGACGTTAAGCTCCAGTATTCACCCTGAAGCTGAGCAGCCCCTTCACCGTGCCAGCCACCGCGCCACTTCCGGTGGTGACAGTGTCGAGCACCTGCGACGTAAGGGTGTGGGCTCCGTGCGATTTAGCGCCACTGAGGTTGGCGGTGAGGCCGTGGGATGGCGTTGCGTTGGAGCTGCATGCGACCGTGAACACGTTTGCACGACTCGTATGATGGGTAAAGCGTCTGCGCGACTCCAACGTACGCCACGCGGCCATGGCTGCCTACCGGTGCCGGGAGCCTGTGCCGCGCCGAGAGGGGGGAGGGATGCAGCACGTGCGCCCGGCATGATGGGGGAGCGGCTGTGAGGCGACCTGCGAGGCGGGCGGGTAGCGCCTGAGGCAGGGGCCGTGCTCCGATGAGCGGATCGGCATTTTGCTGGAAGGCGTCTCCACCGCTGCGCCGCACCACGCGATAGGCAGGAGCAGAGTGGATTTTGACCTCGTGTTTTGCTGCAGGGAATCGACACATTGAAAAGCACCGAAAAAAAAACCTTGCTCTTCTTTCACTACTCGATAGAAGTGCTCGAGGGGTTCAGCTCGAGTGATAAACTGAGGAAGCTGGTTGTGCGGCCGGAAAGACTGACACAAAGGACAAGGTGCCCTAGGTTTCCAACGTAGGACATTTCTGGTTGAAAGCAGTTAACTGCAAAGTTGTGCTCACGGTTGCGCTCCAGCGCGACAACTGGTACCGTTGATGGTGCCAGAAGCTTCAAAAGGACAAGATGAAAGTATGGTGTGCATATCCAGGACAAAGCGTTCCCGTCTGCTTCTGTTTTTGTGTTGTTGCTTTCGGCACCTCTACCTCCCTTCCCCTTTCAGTTGAGCGTGTTGCTAATGTCATTTCTTTTTTCGAAAAAAAAAAACACCTACAATTGTAGTTCTGCCAAACCGTAATGTGCGCAGCTCTCAGTCCGGCCCATTGTCAGCTTAGGGTTAAGATCTTGTCTGAAGCGGCGAAGCATGTCCCCAAAACCGGATTCACGAACGCTGCCCTCGCTGCCTCGCTCAAATCCATCGGGGCGGAAGATATTACCGACCGAACATTGTCTCAGATTTTCAACCGAGGCTTTCCGATTGCCCTCGTCGAACACATTGTGAAGTCTACAAACTTGCATGTGCAACGGGAGTTAGAGTCTGCTTTCAACAAGGACGCCATCATCAAGAGCATCGACTCAAATGTGGATGCCTTTGTTCAAAACAGACTGCTACTCCCCACTGAGAAGAACGTTGCAGAGAAAGCTCTTTTGTCGAAGCTCGAGTTGCTGACACCTTTAGCGGAACACTGGCCAAGCGCAGTGGCTCTTGAATACCTTCCGGCCAACTTACCGTACGCCGTGATCAATCTGGCTGAGTTTGTCGATACAACAGTCTACTATATGGAGCGCGCTGCCACACTTGGAGAGTTGCTTGAGCCGGCACGCCGAATTCTCCGATCAAAGGCGATGGCGTCCCGCATTCAATCTGGAGAATTAGATAGCAACGGCGCGTTGCCTACTTCGGCGTTTTTGAAGAGCTTTCTTAAGGGTATTTCGCTTTCATCAGGTCCGTATGCTGGCCCTTTGGCATTGAATATGGGGTGGTACTGCAAAAGAGCGCAGGTGGCGCTTGTGTATGGGGCGGTCACTACTTCTTTGTTAGGCGACGTTTCACAGAACGCGGCCGACACTCGGTCCTTGACAAAAGCTGTGGTTGAAACGTTCTTTTAACATGCAAAAATAAAAAAGACCGCAGGGCCCCTGTTGCTTTGCCTTTTTTTTGCGCATGAAACAAAGAGGTTCCTGTGTGTACACACACGATATAAATATACTGATATATATATATATATATATATATATATATATCAGTATATTTTCAAAAAGAAAAGCGTTACTCGTCTAGCTGGGTAAGCTATGCCATTGCGGTGTGTTCGGTTATTGGAGAGCTTTGTTGTCCTTACCCGATAGTACCACTTTTGCATTTATTTCCAAACCAAAAAGCCTCTTCATGCTCACCTTTCAAAAACTTCTGGATCTATTGTTATTACTTGTGCCGATTGGAGCGGGGAGACCAAATGCCTTGCCCCTCTTTCCCTATTCCCTCAACTTTTGATTAAAACGGCGGCACGATAAACTGTAAGCCTGTGCCCGGTCGTGTGCGTTGTGCTGCTGCCGCAACAAAAATCGCCGCTGTTTCTCTGATTTTTTTTTTCAAGAGAGTAAGTGCACCGTATAGCGCAGCGCGTTGTTTACCTCAAGCATCCGCGTGGCGCTTATTGCTGCGGTGATAACAAAACTTCGCATTGTACCTATTCAAAGTGCGGTATTGCTTCGCTCTCGGAAGCATGGATGACGCATCATTGTTAGTAGCAGGATAAAACCGAAGATCACTGCGCTACAATTATAGCGAGGATTCCCCGTGGCAGTTTACCTGGCAAAGACGAGGGCACATATGAGACGGTCTGTGATATCGCAGACGGATGTTCTGCAAGTATAACGAAGCTCGACTCCCTTGAATGGTAGCAACAGATGATGACCGCGCCTTTGCGATAGATGTATTCTGTGTGAGAAGTGCGAGTCCATTCCAGTTTATCAACGTCAGTGCAGACTCGGCAGTCGTATTAACACCCTCCCTCGATCACATGGGGTGTCTGGGGGCAAGCGTGAGCGAGGCGACTTTGAAAATTTGTTCGACACGTATCAAGTGATTCAACAGACATGTATACACATATATATACAACAGGTGCATTATCTGTTGGCTTCTGTACCGCATTCGTATACTACCATTGCGGAACCAGGGTCTCATCTGATCAAATCGACATCACGGTGTGCCTGCAGAGCTCCTGCTCCAATCATAGGTGCTCAATGAAGATGAGGCGGATAAACTGTGAAGGGAATGTCATAATCTAGTTTTTGCAGCCCGTGACATCGGTACTAGTGAGCTCCTTTACGTTTTGTACATTGAGTTGAAGGTGACCGTTATGGAACGGAAAGCGGAAGTGAGGGCTGCATATTCACTTGACCGCCCGTGCGTCCCCTGCGATCCTAGTGCAGACTGCATTACTGCAAACACTGCGCGGTAGTTCTGCTCCAGCGCTTTGTTGTGTCTGCCTATGGAGAATGATGAAACTAATGGGGCACGGCCTGTATCTTTGCCCTTGTGGTGACTGAATGCAAGAAGCCCCATAACAACACTTTCTTTTCTTTTTCTTTTTGCTGCTTCCTCCTTTTCAATTCAGAAAAGGCATGTTTCTTTTTTTTTTTTCGTTTCCTAGTATACCTGCGTCTGAGATGATGAGGTTGTCATTTTGTGGTTGCGAGGTAGATGGCCATTTATTTTTTTTCTCCTTTTTCTCGGTCTGATGAATGACTGGCAAACTGAATGAAAGCCCCCTTTAGCTGCAAGCTTTGCACACTTGCTGTCTGCAGGCCAGCTTTTTATCACCCACTTCTCGCATTTTTTCCAGCGAAGAAAAAAATCGAAAGCAACGCCAAAATGAATGTGCCAAACGCATATGAGTGTGAATATGAATGAGCTAGCATGGCGTGCAGTTGCACTTTGCAAAGATCAAATGCATCTCGCCTAGCGTTTTGGGCATTACCAAGTAGGTACAAGGGCTTTCGCGTACTGTGGTGCTTCTGCTTTGGCGCTGCGTAGTGACTTTTTCCCTCTACTACCCGCTTTCCTGCGTCTGTATCCTGTTTTGCGCTTACGTGCCTTTTCTAAGTGAAAAAGGAAAAACCTTCGACGCCGCTATTGGCTCCAGGAATGCTTTACAGTCATTGACACGTGTGCTTTTCGCATTCACAAACACCAAAACGCTTGACATTCATCGGTATCGCATGCTGCCTGTTCTGTACACTAATCAACATTCAAACATCGCTTAAAGGAACCATGGAGCTTTATCTTCTCCCAGAAACAGATTCGTTTTCACAGGTGTTTTTACGACCTACGTTTGCTGTGCCTTTTAGTGTTATGACTTCACTAACGCTTGCCGCAAACTACTTTATGGAGAAGTCAACTGTGGAAAGCAGTAGTGCACCAGCAGTTCTCGTTACAGCGACTTTTTGTGTGAACGTCTTCAGCTTTACACTCTTCATAGCCAGCATCACGTTTTCTAACAGCACCCAAATTACGCGTGCCATTGCTCTGGGCCAAAGCCCACCAATGAAGCTGTCTGTACTGCGGTCTTTGCCGTGGCCTCTGTCGGTGGTCTGTGGCGGCCAGGGTGATAGGAAGCTTGTACCGTTTGTTTTGTACTCTCTCATTTTTCCCGGCACGCTGGTCGTTGCGTCACTGCACCTTATCAGCCTTGGCGTAAATGGGCTTGAGAATTCCCTTTTCTGGCAACTTCCGCTGCAGCGATACTTGGCCTGGTCGATGCTGTGGCGCCTTGTCGTCGCTACCGCTGTGTTCACCACCAACTACCTAGCGGCGCACAACCCTACGCAATCCGTACTCATCCCGAGCACGGACACTTACCGCCAGCCCTCCAATGTTGGAAGGAAGCCCGAATAGTTGCTATTTTTTTATTACAGCTGGCGACGATGAAATTCTCATTGCTGCTTTGAAAGTGAGCGGCCCCGTTGCTCTTATCTCGTCCTCTTTTTTCCTTAGAGCTGGCCGCTTTACGCTGTGGAAACGGAGTCCATTCGCGTCGTCGGCACTACCTGTCGCACGATCTTCGTATCGGTGTGCGCACTTCTTCTGTGTGCAAATGCGCCATCGTATTGCATAGGTTAAAAAAGGGAACTAAGAGGGCAAAGCGATGCTGCATCGCAAAGGGTGCCACGCACAGTTCGACCGGCACAGCTAACGTTCGGCTCAGATGATGACCGCCATCAGCCCACATGTCTTACCGTCGCCCAACTGGTGGCTGTGAAACATATTTAGAACAGCAGCAAACAACACAATCTCACAAAGTGCTCCATCTTTACTCTTTTCGATGTCTTTTCTCGTTCTCTCCGTTGCCCTTTTCTCGACGCGATGGTAAACCCGTGCCTGCTTTACAAACAGTGTTACACACGCTCACGCAGCCCTCTTCCACACCTATATATCAGCCACTTTTCGCTCATAGGTGATCTGCTTTTATAAGCTCCCTAGCACTTTTAGCATTTTCTTTTTTCTTCGCGTTCTATCGACGTGCTGCGCTACCATGGACGCTGCGAACCGCGGTCTTTCCTACCTCTGTTGTGTCGGCGGCTCCTTGAAGCCGTGGGCCGAGGGCCAAGACGAAGGGGATGACAAGTATGAGAGCCTCCAGGGCCCGGGAGGTCGAAACCTCACCGGCTCCGTCAACGACAAACGTATTTGCGTTCCCCAGAAGATCGATCCTAAGACCTTCTTTGCAAATGAGCGCACGTTCTTGAAGTGGCTGTCTATTTCCGTGATGATTGGCCTGATGTCTCTGACACTGTTGAACTTTGGCGATTCCACTAACAACGGTGCGGAGCTAGCTGGCCTGGTGTTGCTCCCAGTCTCAATTGTGTTCATGGTATACTCGCTGTTTATCTTCCGCGATCGCGCCAACAAGATCTATATGCGAGAGCCAATGCGCTACGACGACACACGCGGCCCGACGCTGCTAATACTTGTGCTAGGCTCAGCGCTGGCTTTGGCGACGCTCTTCTCGCTGCAGCGTCAATACACGCAGACAGTTGTCTCCTCCTTTTCAGAGTCCGCGCGCTTCTCGCAGTAGTAGTGATAGGGGACTAGCCATGGGGGGAGGGTGCAGGGGCTGTAAAACTCTTGGGATGCACTCCATGCTTCGCATTGACCCAGCAACAATCCTAACAAAAAGAAACCAGATGTTTTCCGGTTCTCAGTTTCTTTTTCGTTTTGTTTTCGGAACTTTCAAGTGGTGCAGTGGGGCGCGTGCAACGGTGACTTTTTCTTACTACTGCTGGTCTCTGTTCTCTAACAGGCTTGTATCGACATCTGTGTGTGTGTGTGTGTGTGTGTGTGTGTGTTACTCCGAACCACTGTTCACGGGCAGGAAAGCGGCGTTCATGCAGCTGTGCATAGTGCGGTGGTACTACTCGTAATGCGGAAAGGAAAATTAAACAAGGTGTTGTAAAGCAGAATGTCTTCTCTTGTTGCTCGGAAAGACAACCACCCACAAACTTGCACACGCTCGCGGGAAGGGAGGGAAAAGAAAGGGAAAGGGAAGCGGCCCGGATGCGCGAAGCTGTGGTGCAACGATACCTGAACACCGTGTACGCAGCACGGGAGGAGGAGGTCAGTTGTTGCCGTGGGCGGTATGAGCGAGAACCCCAACAAGCCACGGCAGCCAAAGGTGCACAAGAGTGACGACAAAAATCGAAAGCCGCAGGCATGGGGCCACACACCCTTGCTGTTTTTGTTGTTGTTGTTTCCGCGTTGTCTGCGGTGCCTTCTCTCTGCTCCTCTCCCCCCTTCCTCCTTCCCTCTCTTTCGCGAAACCCTTTTCGCTTAGCTTCTGTGGTGACGTGTAGCCGTGAAGGAGCTCTCTACTGAAATGCAACGTAATAGCATACGCATACGCATACACATCCATGCATGCATACACGTAGAATGACTCTGTGAACGAACTCGAAGAGAAATCTAATGAGGTAAGCAACTGCAAAAGGAATAGGAGGAGGAGGAATGGAAAGCAAGCGTCCGCTGCTGCAAGATCTGTGGTGGCTTCTGTAGCCCCGGTTGCGGCTGCGTCTCCATGTTCTTTTTTTTTTTTCGCTTCTTCAAAGATTATTATGTATGAATGCACTTTATATAATTCGCTGTTGTTGTCTGACCTCGTCGTTCCAGCAAAGGCGAGGAAAGAGGCAAGCAAGCAAAAGGCAGGCCCGAAAAACAACAACAAAACAATATATCAAATACATCCATACATAAACGATCGGCACACACACACACACAAAAAAAAAAGGCAGAACTCCCCCCCCTCTGCACAAGCGTCCACACCAACAGCGCGGCATTACCTGTCGCGCTGAAACATGCCGACTCGATCGCCCTGGTTTCTACACGCTCTTCTCTTTTTTTTCTTGTCATTAAAGAAGGCCTGTCTTCCCACTCTTTTCATTTTTTTTTTTGCTCCCCGTGGGCATGTGGCCATGTGTAGGTGCATATGCTTGAGCGTGTCTTGTTGCTTCTCTGCCGCCGTTTCCTTTTTCCTCCTTTGGTGTCTCTAATGCCACGCTTGCTCACTGTAGAGAGGAAAAAAAAAGAATAAACAGCAAACAACTCGCTCTCTGGTCTTTTCATTGTTGTTTACGCGATGGTATAATGCGCTTGCGCGTATGTACCGTGATCGCGCGGGCATACCCGTGTGTGCGCGTGCGGCGTAGGATGGCGGAGGGAGAGCAGAACGAGGGCAGCGGGAAACCAGCGTTTTTGTTTGTTTGCGAGGTACGCTACGCTGATGACTCTGGCGAGAGCCAAGACGCATTTTACTCGCGGTAGCTCAGCCTTTAATGTTGGGTTTTGTGTGTCGCACACGTTTGCCCTCTCCCCATCCCCGCTCCGTGTACTGTCACTGAAGCTTCGTGTTGTCCCCCTCCCCCTTCTCCCCCATCGGTGTCTGTTTCTATGATACCGTTGGCGCAGTGGTTGGAGCCTCAACAACGACAAAAAAGAATTGCACACGCGTGGAGGTTTGAGAGCAGGAGACGAGACGTAGCACCCATCACCGCCTTAGCATCCTTCTCTCGCCCTTTTCTGCTCTTCGGTTTCACTCTGTTCGTTTCACAGGTTTGCGCTGCAAGAAGTGCAGCGATGAGCTGAATGCTTTCCTGCGCCGTCTGTAGAGGCTAAACCCTCACCAAAAAAAAAAGCCGCAGCGGCATCGAAACCAATAAAGAAGCAGGAGAGGTAGAGGCTACGCGAGGCACGAGTGCACATGATGTCATCTTGGCTTTCCGGTGGAAGCGATCGATGCGATCTCGTGGCGGGTGTGCACCCTCTAGGAGGGTGGGCATGACGAAGAAGCACGAAGGAGGGATAGAAAAGGGTATGCGACGATCGGCAGCCTCTGCCCTCAGCGTTCTCCCCTACGTATGGACAGAAGGCTTCAACATGAGGGCAAGGGTGGAGAGGTATATGCGCGCGCTTCTGTGGGATCATACGTCGGCGCAGTCGTAGCACATCGACCTAGTCTTTCTCTTCCCCATAGCTGTCTCCGCTGTCACTCTGACTTGCATGCGCCGATGTCTATGCGAGCAAGTTTTTCTCACCAGCGTGTGCAAGCTATCCTTCTCTCGTTCTCCCTTTACCATCTCCTTTTCTTTTTGTGCGTGCGCTCTTACCGTTTCGTTTTATGTTGACCGAGCCAACAATGCTGCGGCAACACCCCTCGCTGGTGCCAGTGAAACAGAGAGAGGCAGCTGCGCAAAAGACTTGCAGAGCTGCCCCTCTCTCACGCACCATTCTTTTGCTTCTCTTGTGTGCGCGCATGTGCGGGCGTGTGTCCCTGCCAATACGCTCGCCGTAGTGCGGGCCGCAGCACTCCGCGTGCACACACAATCCCTCTCACCCTGCCACAACTCTCCTACTTTCTACCTCCCTTTCCGCGGGCCAAGTCGCAAAAAAACCATGATTGGACTAAAGTCGATGGCGGGGGTGCGTGACGTGGTCCGCGGCGGATCGTGGCCGGCTCGCCTCCTCGACATGTTCACCTCGCGCGCCGCGCAGGAGAGCTTTGAATTTGAGGCCGTCGTCACGGACGCGTGCGCCGCAGCGAATGTGGCAGTGCCGTCCGAGGCACACCTGCCGCACGCGCGCTGGTGGAAAAAGCTGTGTCGTGCCTGCCAGGACAAGACGGGCACCACAAAGCATGGTAGTCAGCTGCTGCGCTCGCGGCTAACCAACGCCTTGGCTCAGAGGCTCGCCGTCGAGGAGGTGTACCGGCTGAATGGTGGCGAAATCGCAAAGGAGCCTGCAGTCGAGAACCCGATCGTGATAATGGGTCTCCCTCGCTCGAACGGCCACATGGCTGCACATGTGCTGGCCCGCTCGGGCCTGTTCCTAACGCCGCGCCAGTGCGACACCTTGTCTCCGTCCCTCCTGCTCGACGTCGAGCGCCGTGACGCGTTTCGCAAGAAGTTCCGCGGCTTTTCGTATCTGCACCCAGACTTCCTGTGCGTTCGGGTGCCGCAGGCGGACCAAGTCGACGATGACCTTACCCTGCATCTCATGACGCCGCAGTCGTACGCGTGGGGCCTGCTTCACGGACTGGATGAGTACCTGCTTGAGTGCCTGGAGGAGGATCAGCTGCCGGTGTACACTGAGGTGCGTCGCGTGATAGAACTACTTCAGTGGTACCGGAAGTGCGGGCACTTCTCCGAGCCTGTGACACGGGAGTTCGATCCTATCGACAATGTGATGGAGCTGCAAGCGTACGGCACAAAGAATGTGTTGCTTCGCCCGCAGTGGCTGCTGTACAGCCCATTCGCCATCCTCAGCCCCGACGCTGTCAACACCGTCTTCCCCAAGATGAAGGCTATTTGGGTGCACCGTGCTCTTAGCCAATGTTTGCCATCCCTGTGCTCTGCGTTGTGTCTACACAACACCCTGTACACGGGCAAACCGCCAAGCGACTCGCAGCTGGCGTCCATGGGGGAGAAGGTTTTGGGCATTTTCGGCTCTGGTACCGCGTACGCGATCGAGTACTACGGAAAGTTTGATCAGCGCCGCATGGCGCACTGGTCGAACCGCGATGTGAAGCGGCATGCGACGCGGGTGGCGACGAAGACCCTCGACTACTTTAGCATCGAACTTGACCGCTATCGCCGCATGCAGATGATCAGCGGGCAGACGGAGTACGTGTCTGTCTCTCGCCCGCTGCACGATGCGCAGATGCCGTATTTCTGCCTGCATGACGGCGTCATCGGCGACGTTTTCCAGGACTACATATACCAGTTCGCTGAGTTCGCGTTTGAGCGGAAGTTTGGCATCACAGTGAAGGAGTACACCCCGCTTGCCGCGCCGGCCGACGCGATGGCGATGCGGGGTATTGCACACGGATCTAGCGAACCTCGCTCCGCGCCGGCACTTGGGGCAGGCCAGCCGATGGTGGGGCACTTCCAACAAGAACGCAGAGGGTTTCGGTGAGACGAGCTGCGAGGCGAAGCGGAGAAAAGCGGCTACTCCACGGGGGCGAAGAGCGTCGCCTCTGCATCTTACTGATCTGCGTGAGGGAGCACTTGAGCTTCCCTTCAGACGGACACTTCCGCGTCCCTCGTGGCTCACAGGTGGTGCGTCCTTTATATGATTGTGTATGTGTCGCGTGTGTGCCGAGCAGCTTCTGGACCCGCAGCTAGCGACCGCAGAGGAAAAAGGAAAACGCCGAAGGACGAATGGATAGCGTGTGCACGGTTTCGCGTACGCGTATGGGCACGAAGAGAGCTTGGCCGAGACGCTCCAATGCTGATGATTTACCAAGCTGTTTCTTTGCCGTGCGGTGGCACTCGCTTGTGCCTGCCTTCTCCGTCTTGTCGCGCACACGTTGGCTGCTCTACCCTCCGCCACTTCGTCTTGCTCTTCCCTTTCCTTTTCCCATCCCACCTAGCCACCACATCTACGCACAAGCGTACAGCATTCCGTAGAAAGATTGCTTCCTTCAGCACACGTGCTCTTCGGCTCTTGCTCGCCCCTCCGCCTTTTCGTGTGGGGTTGCCGAGCTGTGTCTCGTCATCGCCTGCTCCCTGCGCTTCAGGTGCCGAGTCGAGTGTCTCTGACGGCGCTTCGAGACAGAAACGCACTTCTTCATCTAGCAATACCCAAAACGAGAAGCGCTTCAGCATAATGACGGAGGGCCGCCTGGAGACCATTCACAACCTCCGTCCCAAGAACTGGGACAACCGGCGGCACTGGACCAACTGGCATCACCTCTACGACTGCGAACAGGATCACATCACCCGCGAGAGTGCCCCATTCCACGACCTCCGTGCCGGCGGTCAATTTCAATATGAGTACGCAGGCGGCGGTCCGTACGCGGCGCCTATTGAACCGCAACACGTCAACGACCGCAGCGCCGGTGACCGCATGGATTTTGCGCTGGGGCGAGGAACAGACATGGGCGGCATGGGGCACCTGCCGCTCGACACAGATCCTGGCCGTCCTGTGAAGCCGAACAATGTGCCTCGCCAGACGGCCATGTTCACCCGCAAAGACCCTCTGAAGCGCGGCCTCTTCTCCGAGTACCCGTACATGCCGGAAGGTGACGGCGATGGCACGGGGCCGTCACCGCGGACGGGTTTCATGAAGACTGGCGGGCTCTGCGACTACCTTGGCGGCGCTGCCGAGCACATTCCTGACCCGTACAACGACAAGCCGAACCGCGGCCGCATTTGGCACTTCCGCACCGGCCCCGTGAAGCACGACTACCCCGAGTGGATGCCGCAGGGGGAGCCGGAGAGAAAGCCGCGCAAGACCTATGGCCCTTTCCGCGCTGGTAAGCCGGATCACCTGCACATCGGCGGTGACGTGGAGTGGATTCCTGACCCGTACGACAAGGGACCGATTCGAAACCACCGACACCCGTTCCGCACGTGGCACACGCGCACCAAGTGGTCCATGCCAGTGCACGCACCGTGGTCGACTGGCTTGGCAACGTCGGAGGCGCGCAAGGGTGCCGGGCTGGACCTGACAGAGAAAAGCCTGCCGTCCCTTAAGACGTACCGCAGGGCAAACCTCACGCAGACGATCGGCGCGGAAGCGGCGCTTTCGTCGATGCCATCGCGGATGTGAGATGACGGGACGAAGCCAGTGCATAACAGAAGGGAAAGGGCGAGGGGGAGGGACATGGACAGGTTAGGTGATTTGCTCGTGGGAGTTGGCCGACGTGGGAGGTTTATGCAGATGCATTGTCTTGCGGGACACTGATTCAAACCGGCGCCCCCTCCTTTCCCTCTCCTCGGGAGGCGGATCGCGCCACGCCACGGGTGCTCGCGCGTGGGTGTTTGTGCTCGCACTCGTTCCTTGTGTTTGCCTCTTTTCCCTTGTGCTGCTGCTGTTTTGGGTCTTCCTCGATGTTTCCCTCGAGTCTGGCAGCCGACGCGCCCACAGACACACCCAAAACACAAGCACGCGCGAATGCGCAGTGCTGATGTCCATCGTACCCCACTCTGTATGGTGTAGACGTCTGCCTGCCTGTGCGCTGGTGTTCGAGGGGGGTTGTGTGTGTGTGTGTGCGTGTTCTCGTTTCTCCCTCTATCCATCTTTTCACATGTATCATAGTTCTCTCTGTGTTTTCTGTCGGTTCTGCTGCGCTCCTTGTACTGTCAGCTTCTGCTGCTGTGGCGCTCATGTGTTTTTCGGCCTTTGCCAGCGCCTCCCTCCCCGTTTCCCTGGTGACGATGGCGCCATCGTTGTGTACCTGCGCTGCTTAGCCTGCGGCGGCGTGAACGAATAGAAATCTGGCAAAGAAAAGGCAATGCTTTCGTGCGCGTCGCTTCCAAGGTGAACGACACCTCTCAACACACACACACACACACACACACACACACACACACGCAAGGGATAGCAAGAGCGGGCTGATAGACAGGTGTGTGCGTGTATTTTTCTCGTGCCCCTTTGCGCGCATGTAGACTACCTCCCCTCCCCCTTTTTTCTGGGGAGGTGGAGGGGGGCTGCTGCGTCTCTGTGTGTGTGTGTGTGTCTGTGGATGTGTGGGTGTGTTCGCTGGCACCCGGTGATGAACACAACGTTTCCACCGTGTGCCACCTCCCTCTCTCCAGCTAGCGGGACACAGAATATGCTGGGGCATCTCCTTTTGTGGTACAACCCCCCTCCCCGCCCTCCCTCTACACGCACCACTAGCACATGCTGGCTTTCACCTGCTCCATCTGATTACGCCCTTCACTAGCGTGTCTCTCTGTGTCTTGTTCCTTTTCCTTTCCTACTTTTTCTGGCGCATCTGTGCTTGGCGTGCGCCTTCACATGTCTGCGTCCCGCGTGATAGTCGGTGCATTACACCCTTCCCCTTGCAGCGTCTCCATTGCACGGGCGTACACGCAATCGCACGAGGTTCGCTGTACCCAAACGTACACGAGTGGCGCTTGTTGGAGGAGGCCCCCTCCGCACAGTATCGCATGTTCTGTTCTTCCTGCTGTGCAGTGGTGCCATGAGAAGCTCACGGGCAACGTGCTTTTTCTTTGGTGGAACGTCCGACCGTCTTCGCAGTGCACAGAGCATCAGCCGCCGTTGCATGGGTAGCGCGCTGCAATTTCGGCGGCTCCTTCTGCCGTCTTCACAGACAAAGGTGTTTGTGCTCCAGCGCAGTGGCATGCAAAAGAAAGATGTCGTCACCATGGCACTGCGCACCCCTAGGCGGTGGCTGTCGTCTCTGCCACCACCTGCCGCATCGCCGTCACCACCGGCCCTCGCAGGTCACTGGAGTACTGACAGCGAGAGCGATTCAGGCCGAATGCCTGCCACCTCGCACAGTGGTGTACATAGTATCGATGCACACGTGGTAACACAGTTCGTCGCACCAGTGGAGTCAAGCTTGTGGAGAGCGCAGGGCCGTTTCAGTCACCGACGGCGACGACGCCATGGTGCCGCGACGTCGGGAAAGTCGAGCACCGAGTGTATTGAGGCCGCCACGTCACGCAGCGCATCCGGCGCCGATGCTGCACTAGCTGCGAATGACCCCGCTCGTATGCGTCCAGAGCCGCCATGCGCCTCACCGCTGCCACACGTCAGTGCCAGTGATGCGCACTCTGCCATGTCGCCAGTGCAGCAGCGACTGTGCCAGCTCATTGGCACCGGGGCGTGGCGCGAAGCGTTGGAAGTGCTCCGCTGCTACGAGCAAGAAGACCCCACCGCCACCCAACATGCGCAAGCGTCACGGCAAGCTTCGTCCGAAAGTGGCTTGCATATCCGCAGAGCCAGTGCGCTGGCAGCCGCTGAGGACTCTGATGATTGCGCGGTGATTCCTTTCATGTTTGTATCGCTGCAGGAGGTGTCTGTTTGGCTGCTGTTGTGGTGCGGCCACGGCGCGGCTGCGTGGCATGTGTGGCGGCGAACCATGGAGGCTGTCTCGTCGCCGTCATCGCCGCGGTTGGCGCTGCTGCTCGCCCTTTTTACACACGTTGTGGAGCGCGATACGATGCGCACGCGCGACATGCTACTTCTTTTTGAGATGATGAACAGCAGTGCCACCACTCCCCCAAGCGAGGTCGAAATTGGACAGATGTGCAAGGAGAGCCCTGCGCCGCCTTTGCGCGTATGGCGACATCTTTTCTGGCAATGGTTGTGGTGCTGCAACGAGTGCACCGGCCCGCGCAAGAGTCCGTCACAGGCCCACCGTCGCTGTCTTGTTTCGTTCCTGGAAGGGGCGGTTGAGGAGCTGACGAAGTTCGCGTTCTGGAGTTCTGCGACTCGAGCGGGACAGCATATGGGTGCAATGACAGAGTCAGTGGCGCTGCTTCTGCTAGCGCTCCGTGATGTGCACAGCACATCCGACGAGTGGCAGCGTCTGTTGAAGGAGGAGCTCACCACGGTGTGCGATGGTAAGCAAAAGAAAATGAGCAGCAACAGTCGTCGCAGCGCATCGGCGGCGTGGTGGGAAGGGAGTCAGGAGCATCCACCGCTGCTATCGCCTTCGGCGTGCGCGTCGATGAGCGAGGCCGTCAAATCCATTCTCTTGGGCTCTTCCTCGACGGCGGATGACGTCCGAAGAGATGATGGTGAAAGAGCAGATGAACAAGGTCATATGCGCTTGCGGACGATATTCCGCAATGCAGCGCGTAACTTACAACGTCTTCGCGGCCACTCCAGCTCCGCTGTGCCAGAGGACGGTGGAGGCGCATTAGAAGCGTTCCGCATGTGGCATGAGCGGATTGTGGAGAATGAGGGCCTTGGTGGCATCTGGGAAGCTCTGCGGCTGGCTATGCGTTCGCCACCCGCACAGTCACGCCCTTTCCGCCTGGACCAGCCAACGACACTGGACGACGCAGCTGGCGTTTCACTGAAGCGGCTGCTGCAGCGCATCGACGATGCCACGGCGCAAGGCGACTGGACCACAGCATTGCGGCTCTGCTTGAACCACAGCTTTCCTGAAGGTCTTCCTTGCAGGGAGGGCACGGATAACTCAAGCGTAGACACACAGGACTTGGTGCTCAAAGGGGTGAAGGGCCCTTCTTGCTGTCGCCCGTCAACGTCCACACCCCTGCCGGTGGATCAATTCTCGTTTCTTCACCGACTTGGCAAGGGCCTCGTCGCGTGCGAGGTGGCCCGGCCATCTGGCGCATCGTGGCAGGGTGCCTTGGCTCTGTGGAACTTTGCCCGACAGTATTCGCATCATCGCGTGGCGTGTACATCTCCATCCGACATCGCTGTCGTTTCAGGGGCGAGGTCCGAATTGTTGCACATCGGCCCCCGGCCGCCAGGGCCTGCACCGCCGTTGCTGCCGCTGAGCCGCGCACTTGGACGCATTTTCTTCCTCCTCGCGTCGGCCGGGCGTTGGGCGGAGGCGCTGGCGTGCTTCCACGAGGCTCCGGACGCCTACCTCGATGGCTTCGTGGTGTCGCAGGTCGCGTACGCCCTGCGTGACTGTCCATCACAAAGCAGGGCCGTTCTGGACTTGTGGGCCGCGTGGCGGTGCCGCGTAGGCGACGCTGTGGATCCGACAGAGATGATGACGTACAAGCTGTTGAACGCGATGCTGCATACGTCAGTCAAGGCAACTTCCCCAGTGGCCACCTTGTCTTCCACTTCTTATCAGTCACCAGCCATGGTCGCGGCAAAGGTGGCCACTGCGCTGCTCATAGCCGCAGCAGACACGTCTCCTGCCGCGCCTTCCACGCTGGCGACGGATGCGCGACAGGCAGCCGTGACCCCTGGTACAGCGGTACCACTAGATTGGTCGCGGAGGCGCTGCACTATTCGCGGCGTCATAGCGGATCGCTGGGTGGGCAGCTGGGCTGACGCACTTCGTGTGGTACTTGCAAGCGGTGATGTTTCTCTGCTAGTTCAAACTGTTCTACGGTGTGCGCCGGCGGTGCATTCACCAAAGTTGTACTCGGACGTGAGGCGAATACTCCAGGAGAGGGGAGTCGTTCTGTCGCCCGCTGAGCGGGCAACCCTGCTGGCGCTGTGGGGCGAAGGGCGAAGGTCGAGGCTCGGCTGCGACAGTGGCGTGAGTGCTGGAAAGGACACCTCTCCAGCTGGGGAGGTTTTGCCGTCGAACGGTGAGGGCGGCGGTGCCCGCCAGCATGTCCTCGACACTGAAGCCTTCCTCGACGAGCTGCTAGGGCTCAACTAAGCTTCTCGTAAGGAGGCGAAAGGCTGAAAAGTAGGGAAGAAAAAGAGCAGGAGATGTGAGCGAGAGCGCACGAAACAACGCGGAGTGGCAGTGGAGACAGCTGCACTCGCACATCCAAGCACGCTCGACTGCTGTGGAAAAGAGGAGTGCTGCACGCACACACATATGCCGATACGCTTCTTCACGCATGCTGCAGTTTTAGCAGCTCTGGCAGCGGCTCGAGTTGCGTTTTGTGTGCCGGTGATATGCTTTTGCGTATCTCCATCCCGCCCTTTCTTTTTTTTTTTTCTCATGGTGCTCTTTCTCACGGTGCTACGTTGGGGGCACACGATGCGCACGCACACAAACGCGAGTGGCTGTAACAGGCACACAACGGATCACACAGTAACACCAGGTGCACGCACTCATAGCTCCACATGTCCGCAGCGGCGGCTGATTACCCTTTGCGACGACGAGGCGATGTGGAGGACGACTTCGATGAGGAAGAGCACCGTCGGCTGACAGAGTCAAGCATCAACGCTTTTCTGGAGGAGGAGGGCGTGCCGGTGAGCAGCAGCGTCACGGTGGAGGACATCACATCGGCGCTTGTGGCGCTGGGCAACTCGGTAGCAACGGCAGCAGCTAGCTTTGTGGTCAAGGTTGCACTGCTTCGACTGGATTGCTTGGCAGCCGTGGAGGGAGAGCTGCGCAAAGACGTGGCGTGCGCCAGCTCATCGAAAGTGCGTGTCACTGCTGACAAGTCGCCGCCGCGGCGGTCATCACGTGCCAGTGCCTTTGGGTGGCTGCGTCACCTCTACAAGGAGGAGAAGGGCGTATGTGGCTTCTTGCGTGGCGGTCAAGCGGAGTTCGGCTTTGTGCTGGCGTCCTTCGTCGAGGAGGCGCTGCTTTTTGCAGCCATGCGCAGCCTTATGGATCGCCTTGGCTCGCTGTTGCCCAGCCAAAGCAGCCGAGCTGGTGGTGCGGCGGCGTTGTGGTGGGCCGGGCTGTCGCGGACAGTGGCACCCACGTTCGCCATGAGTCTTCTCTCGTGGCCGCTGCGCGCAGTACGGACGACAATACGAGTAAACTACATGGCGGACACGTCCCTGCCTGTCTGCGAACCTTCCCCGCAGCCTGCACAGCAGCGGGGGGAGCAGCAGCGGCGACGGCAGCACCGCTACACGAGCGCCACCGAGGTGTGGGGATGCGTTCTTCACCGGATGGGAGCTCGTAGCCTTCTCTTGAACGGACTCGACGTCGATCTCGCCAGCCGCGCCTTGTCACTTGGACTCGCGTGGACGGTGGTGAAGCCGGCGTCGCGGTGGATGCAGCGATGGGCGATGATGAGCACCTCGAACGCTGGTGGAGCGTCAGCGCCGTTGACGCTAGTGCGTCTTGGGCAGCACCGCCTCTTTGCTTTGGGAGTGCTGCTGGCGGTTGCTGGATCTGTCAACGCGCTGCAGCGTCCGTTTGTCGTTCTTCGACAGCGCATGGCGTTGCTGCCCGTCGCAGATGCGGAAAGTGCATGCAACGGAGGCGATGACCAGACCAAGACCCCCCCGACCGCGCGCCGCGGATGCCGCTATGCGAATGGATGGGACTGCGCTGTGCAGGTATGGCGCCAAGAAGGCGTCGCTGGCTTGCTCGCTGGGTTGCAGCTCTGCTTGATCACGAGCTCGGTGGTGCCGCTGCTACAGACCCTCGCGGGCTACCCAACCGCCCCATCCTTTTCAGGTGCTGTGGTGTAGAAAGGAGGGATGACCAAGGAAGAAGTAAGGGCGGTGCTGTAGCACCAATATGTGCGCAATACGTGCCACGATTGGCGCGCGCGCCTGCGCTGCTGCTGGATGGCCGGCTTCCCACCTTTCTTGCCCTTCAGTCTTCTACCCTCCCCCTTCCCCTTTGCTCAATCACGGCACGGCGGGCTTGACGTGCTGGCCCTGGCGCCACCAGGGGTGCCTCAGCATTGGCAGGGATGGGGGCTGCACGTCCTCCTCAGAGAAAGTGACGGTTTTCCTTGCTCTTCAACGTGTCCGTACCATCGCGAACACGCCAACAAAGATGCGCGCGCACAACCACAACTCGTCTACCTTGGTTGCGCAACGGCTACGCCAAGGAACCGGACCAACCAACACCGTGTGGCGCCGTTCAGCCCGCTGCAATGCCACGGCATACAGCGCAGGGTGGGCCCTGTATCACGCTCGGCATCACGACATCGAAGCTAAAGCCGAAAGACAGCATGTGCAAGCGCGTGCTTGCTGAATCGTCGACACGAATCGTAGTGAGCTCGCACAAACCTGATCATCATCGCAAGTCCCTTCGGCACAGTGCTAGCCCAGACCCGCCCGCTGACACCAAGAACCCGCAGTCGCACCCCAGGCTAGGCGGGGCAGACCTTTGGCATCCCCACGAAGAGTTGGCACTGGGCCCTGAGATGCCGCGATGAGGTGGCTGGCAGCATAAGTGGCCAGCAAGAACACATGCAGGAAAACAAATCCCTATCAAGAGCGCTGCGGAGCTGATGGAGCGGCTTGCTGATCGCCGGTGCACAGCGTGTGAAGCAAGAGCAACGGCCGTATAAAGTGTGCCGCTGGCTTCCCTTTTTCCTTCCCCCTCCCCACGTAGGCACCGACGGTGGCGCGCACTTTTCAGGTTCCAGCCTTTCTCCCGTTCCGTGGCATATGCCACACTTGCGCAGGAGAGCATTGCCACGCCCAAATGTGCAAGTGCACCCCACGTCTTTCAGACCTCTCCTCCATTTCCGACATCCTCCCTCCTCTCGCCACCGCCACCACCACCACGACCCCTCTCCGTCTTGCCCCGCATGCGCACTGGCGCAGCTGCCCCTCACTTCCGCTCTCAAGCTCCGCGCCCTCACTTATCAAAAGCAACAAACCAAAGCCGAGCAAAGGGAAACGCCTGCCGCGTGTCGGCTGCCGCATTTTATGCGCGTTGACCGCCTGGCGCTCTTTCGCTTCGGCCTCTTTGCGTCCTCCCCCTTCTCGCGCTCCCCCACCCCGCCTTCTGCGCGGCTCCGCAGGCACACGCGGTCCACCTCTTCGCTCCGTATGATATACGCATTTCCTCGCACGCATCCTTCACAGACTTAAAGGGCTAAACTTTCTTGACTCTCGCTTTTGTTTTTGTATTTCTTCCTGTTCCTCCTTCTGTGGTTTGCTCCGTGCGCGCCATCTCTCTCCTCCCCTCTTCCCCTCCTCCCCCGGTGTCGGCTCCCCTGTGCTCGGCTTTCGTGATCGTCTGCAAGCAACCGTACATCAGCTTGTGCCCGTTTCCCTCTTTTTTTTTGCGTGTTCAGTGCGGTGCCGCCCAGCAACAATCTCTGTTGCGCGAGTCCCTTTCCCTCTCTCTCTCGACTCACGTTGCTGCTTCTCTCCCTGCCGTCCTCTCGAAGCGTCTCGCCGTTTTGCAGTTCTGCAGCGCTGCCCTCGCCTCGAGCCGCCACCGCACAGTTTTCCGTTTTGTTTTGCTTGCCCTTGCTCCGGTGCTGTCTCCGCTCTTCCCCTTCTTTGAACCATTACGTAGCACCAGCGCCACCCACGTACACACGCTCGTGCGCCTCTCCCCCCTCTCTGTGTATACCGTATATCGTTCTCGACGTACAACGAGCGTTTCTAGTTGATTCCTCACTGCCTCACTTTGGTTTCTTTTTCCCTTCGCATTTCGCAGCGGACACCCCCCACTCGAGGCGAGAGAGGTAGACCGAGTTGGGTGGACCTAATCTTGCGGTGCCCAACACCCCACCACCCTTCCCCATCACAAGCACACATAGTCTTTTGTTTTCCTTTTCTTTCTGCTTTATATCTATTACAACACGCGTGTCGCGAAGTGTAGCGCACGGGAAGCATGCCCGCCCACGCCGCCTCTCCCCCAGCTGCCCACCAGGAGCAGCAGTACCAGGCTTCTCAGACGGGCACAGCAGGTAGCGACACCCCGTATGGCCAGTACGGCGGCGGTCAAGAGTTGCAGCTGACTGCTACGGATATGGCGCTGGACATGCTGATCCGCGCCGTCTTTGATCTTTTACAGCGATCTATGGCGGCCCCGATTGACCGCGTGATGGTGCTGACCGCTGTCGAGGGCGAACTGGTGCGCCAGGGCCGCCTGCCCGCTGGTGGCTTCCATGGCGTTGGACAGCTGTACAGCCGCCTGTGGCGCAAGGAGGGGCTTGGCGGTTTTCTCCGCGGTGTCATGGCAGATGCGGTGCTGACGCTGCCGAGCGGCTTCGTGGACTCGTTCGCCACCAATGCGGTGTTTGCATGCCTGCAGCGGCTGATTCCGGCCCGCATGGCGGATCAGATGAGCACCTCTGTCATCGTGGCGCTGTCGATGGCGGCCACGAGCGCGGCGGTGTGGGTCGCCACCCCGTACAATGCCATCCGCAAAACTATCATGACCAACTACATGGCTGACATTGTCGCTCCAGCCGGTGGTGCTACCGGTGCTGTTTGCGCTGGCGGCGAGGCAGCGGCGGCGAAGAGCGGTGCGAATGGAAGAGCAGATGCAGAGGAGGCTGAGCCGGTCTCGCCGCTGCAGGAGGAGGCGTACCGCTACACAACAGCCACGGAGACAGCTCGCCAAATCTACCGTCGCAAGGGTTGGGGCGGGTTCTACCGCGGCGCCGCCGTCGAGCCGCTGACCGTGTGCGCTTACCGTGGTCTGTACCTTATCGCCTCCGTCATGTTGAGTGAGCGTGTACAGATGGCGTACCCGTACGCGGTGGCTCGCGGGTTGGCGATTGTGGCCGACGTACTCACGCAGCCGCTGGAGGTGGTGAGCCGTCGCCTCGTTCTGACGGCTTCAGACGAGAAGGACGAGAGGCGCTACGCCGGCGTTATGGACTGCGCCAGGACGATTGTGCGAGAAGAAGGGGTGACGGCGCTGTGGTCGGGGCTACGCTTCCGGCTCATGGTGAGCGTCGCTAGCATTGCAATACGCACGGTTTTCGTAATGTTTACGGATTCCGCAGACGCTTGATGTGCGTCGGCCGGAAAAGAAAGAATAAGGAAAGGTCATCCCTGACGCTTTCTCTTCTCCTATGCGCGTGCGCGTTGGGCACTGATTGCGCTGCCTTTTTTTTTTAAGAAGATGTTCACGTGCTTCCTGGCGTTTGGCGTGTACAGGCGTGCGCGCGAATGGGCGTAGAATCTCGCGGTACACCGGCCTCGCATTTCTCTGTCGCATGAGCGCCGTCAAGGCCCACTTGGTTGCTGTTCCCGTTGTGTGTGCACGAGTATACACAGATATGTATGCATGTATGTGTGTGTGTATATATCGCTGTTGTTGGTTTCACGCGCACGCTTTTTTTTTCGTCCCTTATCTTTGTTTCTTTCGAGCGCCGAGAGCGGCGTGCGCGTGCGCGACGACGGGTCTCCTGCCCCCCTCCCTCCCTCCCGCCTCTCGCCCCTCTCACCCCCTTTTTCATCTCCTCTTGTCGCTCCACTCGCTGGCCCCGTCGCCTCCGCTCCACCTCCAGAAGGGAAGAAACACGATTAAGACATTAACACGTGCCAGCAGATGTGCTTTCTTGAGCCAAAACAAAGATGTTTTGACAATCTTCTCGCATCGGTCAGCCCTTCCCTTCCCACCACCCCTCCCTCCCAACCAGCTTGCCGCGTGTAAAACAGGAACAGTGCCCATCAATCCCAACTTGGAGGGTCTTCTTCTCTCCGGCGACGGCGGTTTTCGAGTGAAGCGCTGAGTGAATGTACGCTAGCAGACACTAGCGGGCACGTATCCATTCCTGATGCACAGTGTTACCTCCCATATCCCCCTGTCGCCCACAACGCCTGCTTCCTCCTCGGGTCAACCTTTGCCCGGCTGAGTACGACGTCCCACTCCCTTCTCCTCTCTCCTGTACTCTCGGCGCTCGCTCTCATCTTTTTTTGTTGTTGTTGCTGCTTGGGGAGAGGGACGCTGCATATCAGTCCGTTGCACACGTCCAGCCTGTTTCGCTTCGTTGTTGTCTCCCCTGCTCTACGATTTACGTCCTTTTCACCCTATTCCACTGCTTCCTCAGCACACACACACACACACACACACATATATATATATGTATGGCTTAACCGTACATAGTCATACCCCGCCCTCCCCACACGTGTGTGCCCTTTTCTCACATTGCACGAGCACCGCTTCCCAAACGCGAGCTTGTCTTTTTTTTTTTTTGCGTGCGCAGCTCGACGTTAGATGAGTGACAGACCCAACTACTACGCACAGCACCAGCCACAGCAGCAACATCAGTACGTTGTACCTAATCGTGACGGTCGAGTTGACAAGAGCAACACCGATGCCCTGATTGGGGACGTTGGACTGCACCCTCTGCCGCAGCAGCCTGTCGCAACCGGTATACACATGTCCTCGCTCAGGAACACTGAGGCCCTTGAGGCCCGATTGCGGCCGCAGCACGAAGACGGTGCAGCCAGTATCTCCAGCAGCTCCGCTGGGTCGTCTTTTCACCAACTCTCTCACCCCGACGCGAGCGGCGGCAGCCGCTCCGTCTTCGCGGACTCGCGCCGCACCGTCATGTACGGGAAGCCGCACAAAAGCGAGGTGGTGGTGCCCGACCTGCTAGTGCGGAAGAGGGCAGGTACTGCCGGGACCGTCCACTTGGCGCAGTCCGCCGGCAGCAGCTACGAATCCTTCACCCCGTTGCCCTGCCACGGTCCTTGCGGCGCCGACGATGTTAGGTCGAACGCCTCCAAGGGCAGCCACCATGACCTGACCGCGGCTCCGTCTACCTCTAGCTTCAGCGGCGGCTCACAACCGCAGACACCGGAGAACGCAGAGCGCGATCACCACCACACCTCCCGCGCCGAGAACTTCAACGCTTCTTTCTCCTACTCGGACTCCTTCGTGAACCAGACGTACGTCAAGGAGCTACCGCCGCACTTGATGCCGCTGGCGCACGAGATCCACCATCTGAACGAAGAGGACCTCGTGTACATTGCGGACGTCACGCATATAATGGCAAACCGCGACTTGTATTCGCTCCTGCCTTACACAGGCAGCAACTGGTTCCTGCCGTCGATCCGCGAGTGCTGCGAGGGCGAGAAGCACTGGGAGATGCGCTGGTGTTGGAAGGAGGGGCTCATCGTCGCGATCGGCGGCCGCCGGCTGTCGATCCGCGCGCTGAACATCTTCATTCGCGTGTGCTTTGTGGTACTGATATGGTTCCTGCTGTGGAACATGCTCCCCCGCTGGCTCGTGGAGCCGGGCGGCTACGTCTGGGATCCGTTGGTGCTCGTGATCGTATCCGCCATCGTCGGTGGCCTCATATGCCGTATCCTACAGCTACCGCCCCTTGTTGGTGTTCTGTGGGTGGGCATCATGTGGAACAACATCCCGACGCTCAAGTACCTGACGCACGGCATCGTGAAGGAGGTGTTCGACATCTCCTCGAAGATCGGGCTCACGGTGATTCTCGCCCGTGCCGGCTACAAGCTCGCCATCAAGGATATCATTCCGCACTGGAAGCAGACCGCACTGCTGGCAACGATGCCGTTCGTATTCGAGGGGGTCTCGCACAGCCTCATTGCCAACAAGATCTTCGACTACAACAACAACTACAACTGGGCGTTCCTGCAAGGCATGCTGTGCAGCATCGTGTCGCCGGCCGTCGTCGTGCCAGGTAGCTTGTACCTGCAGGACATGGGCTACGGCTGTGGCGTGGGCCCCTTGTCACTTATGCTCTCGGCAGTTGGTATTGAGATCGTAATCGGCGTGTGGTGCACCAACTTCATTATTGGGCTGATATTTTATGATCAGAAGCTGGCCGTTGCAATCGTCCTCGGCCCTGTGCAGTTCCTCGGTGGCATCATCATCGGTATTGGCCTTGGCATTCTTTTCTTCTACGTCGTGGAGCTCATCAAGCAGGAGGCGCACCGACTGCCGAACGGCAAGTACACCCGTGCGCACCTGAACAGCTGCATGGACTTCGCCTTCGTTATCTTTCTCTTCGAGTGCTATGCGATGGTGTTCTTTGGATATAAGATGAACCTCGCCGGAGGCGGTTGTGTCATGTGCGTCTTCTTTTCCGCCACAGTGGCGCACATGTGGTCAAGGACAGGCAAGATGGAGCACGAGGACCACAAGAAGTACGTGGCGACGTGGCTCGCCCTGTCCTGGGATCAGGTGATGATGCCGATCTTGTTTGCCACGATGGGAGCCAAGATCAACGTCAAGGCGATCTTCAACAAAACCTTCTTCCCGAGGGCAATCATCTGCATGGTGTGCAGCACAGCTGTGCGATTTACCGTCACCTTCTTGATTCAGATTGGCAGTGGTATGCCGTGGAAGGAGAAGTTGCTGGTATGCGTGGGGTACCTTGGCAAGGCCTCGGCGCAGGCCTCCATGGGGCCCATCGCAGCGAACTTGGTGGCAGGGATGATTGCAGCACTGCCTCCGGGGAAGGAGCACTCACTCGCCACGATGGCCGAGTTCGCGAACAACGTGCAGCAGATCAGCGCAATGTACGTCATGTTCATGGCGGTTGTGGCGTCGTTAGGCCTCGTGCGAGGCGGTAAAGTGGTCTTGAAGGGCGACCAAACCGCGGAAAAGTCGAGGGAGAAACGCGCCAGCGGAAGCTCGTCAAGTGGGGCCGCTGTCACCGGTGGCATCATCGTAGCGGAGATGGATTCCACCATGGCCGAGAACGCCAGCCGGCACGCCCACTTGCCTGACGGTGCGCCGGCAGACCAGCGCCAGCCGTCGGTGAGCAGCAGCCCCGCCAAAGATCATGACGCGTTCCTCCCCCTCACCGGCCAGATCGAGGACGAAAGGGTCACGGGCAACTCGGTCGACAGGCGGCGGGAGCACTATTCGAGCATCGCCTAGCATCGCGCGCAGGTCCGCTTATGCGAAACGAAAGTAGGTGTTTTCAAGCGCCCCGCTGTTGAAACTGAGCACACACGCTGTCTCTCGTGCCCCGCCTGCGTCCCTGTAGCGCGGCCGATGACTCTCCCCTGCTGCTTCCCCGCCACAACTTGCCTCTGGAGCAGCTGCAAGGCGGCGAGTGCACCGACGCCAGCTATCAGCATCTTCGCCCCCACCCCGCATCAGCAGACGCAGATATCAAAGTGCATGCACACGCTGTGATGATGCATGCGTGTCTTGGCGCATGAGGTGGGGTGGACAACCCAAAACGCAGGCTTCGGCTATGCTTCGTCTCCTTGTCTTCGTTTGCCAGTTTGCTTGTCCTCACTTCTTGGTGCTGCACCCCCTCCTCCGCGCCACTCGCCTGTCTCCGTGGGCCTGCTATACACGTGCGTACGTTCGTGTGGCTCACAGTCACACAAACCGCGTATTTGAACATCAGCAAACCAGCTGCACAGGAGCAAGTCCCCACCCCCACCCCCGCCCCGTCTTCTCCCAACGAGAAGAGGATATGAGGGGCACCCGCCGATCCAGAAGTGCGCTTCCTCTCCCGTTGTCTGCGTCCGTATCAGTGTCTCTCTCGTGCCACCTCCTTCCCCATCCGCTCGTTCGATCCCCCATCCCGTGCACCTATTTCATTCACTCGCTCCTTGCGCGCCCTCATACGCATCGCCCTTTCCCGTGAAGCGAAATGGCAGAAACACAAAGGCGAAGGCAAAGGCAGAAGGGAGAGGAGAGGAGGGGAGTGGATGGGATGGATGTAAAAAGGAAAACGAAAATAGCGAAGAAGGAGCCAGATAACGGATTCATGCGTCGATAGACCCGCCCTCCCCTCCATTCTCCTTCGCCTGCCTTCTGTGTCGCTGCGCATCACCAAAGAAAAAGGGGCGGGGGAAGGGGAGAGAGGGGGAGGAGGAGCAAAACAACGCAAAAAGAAGACACGCTGCCTGTCCTTTTTCATGCGTGTGCGTGTACAGGTATGTGGTATACGCGTATATATTGGTAAGTGTATATATACGTGCATATATATATATATGCATGTATGCGTTGCTGTTGGCTGATGTCGTTTCACTTTATCGGGGTTGTCTTCGTTTTTTTTTTCCTGTGTGCGTGTGTGTTTGGGTTCGTCTTTGTGGTTGCGTTGTACCCTGCTTCTCGCTGTCGTTTCTCTCCTGCCCTTTGCCGAGCCGTACATGGAGGACGCGTATCGATGCTCATGCCTCCGTCTATCACTTTCTCTGACTTCATATCCCCCTAGCTGTTTTCTGCTGAGCCGAGGATAAAGGGGACGGGGCATTGAAATGGTTTTCTGTGTATGTGCGTGTGCCTGTTGTCGAGATGCCTCCCACTGTTCATTCCCTTCCCCCCCCCTCGGCCACCTAACTACTTTTTCCCCAGCACCATGCCGCTGGTGGTGGTGTGAGGGGCTACTGCAGCTCTTGCTTCAGTGGGGGTCACCTCTACGGCGTTTGTGTGTGTTTATCTCCTCTGTTTAACGTTTTGCCTTTCTAATCCGTGTCTTCCACTGCTCACTGCTGTTCTCGCCTGTTCGGCGCCGTTCTCTCCTTGCCTACCCCGTCCTCCTCTGCCTTGGCGGTGTTGTGCTGCACATGGCTGACCACCGTGTCTGCACCTCCATTTCCAATTTTTGTTTGCGTATGCTTTACCTCTTTGTGGGGCACCTGCGCGATACGCACGCTTGCGTACACAGACGTCAACGCGAACACAGATAACGGTTCACGGACACGAAACACGCGCGTTGCCTGTATCCTTTTCTCTTTTTGGTCTTGCCTTGGCGTCTCTCTTGGCCTGTGTGTGCTTCTATGGAGAAGAGGGCGTAACCACGCCGACTCCACCCACACGAACGTGCGGAGCCAGAGGTGCAGACGCAGGCTCATATCCACGCCTCAGACGCGTTTTGCTCGCTGTGCCGCGTAGGCTTCGTTTCCACGGGCGCGCTTCTCGAAGAAACGTGCTTCGTGGGTGAGAGGCTGACGACAGAGGCAGTGAGGGGAGGAGAGCACATGAGGGGCATGTTGGCGTAATGTGTGCATGCGGAGGAGGATGACCTTGATGCTTGCTGGAGAGGGGGGAGGGCATGAAGGAATCGGGGGGGCAGCGCGGGCACACGGGGCGAGTTTGTGTGTATGTGTGTGTGTGCGAGGAGGCGGCGGAAGGACGCAGGGATACGCAATATTCCCTTTAAAGTGTTTTAAGTATGAGGATGGAAACGAAGGCGAAAGGTTAGAGAGACATGGCGTGGGGAGGCACCAAGAAAGAGCATGCAGGGAGGAGGATCAATCGAGGTGGTAGTGGTGAAGTTCCCCTTTGGAAGGGTAATGCCCCGCCTCCATCCTCCCCCCCCCCTCCCCCAAACCTCCTCCAGCGGTGCTCGCACCTCTGTATGTCTTTCCTACTCTTCGTATTTCTCTCCATTCTTTCCAAGCTTCTACTGTACCGCCACCCCTGTTGCTCATTCCCTCCCCGATTTGTCGACTCGTTTTCTGTTTTTATTATTTTTTTTCGCATTTGCTTTTCAAGACAGCTGCTCATTGTGTTGCTAGCAGCAGCAGCGACTGCCTCTACGGTCGACGACGCCCCTCCTCGGCGTCCCCTCTCCCTTTCCTTTCCACTTGAAAGGCCTGCGCACGCTGCCTTTCCTCTTTTTTCTTTGATGCTTTTCCTCTAATTCGCTGCTGCGTCTTCTTGCGTGCTCTCACTTCTGTTTCCTGTGCGATTCTACGCTTGTTGCCCACCACGGCCACATGGTGCTCGGTGCGTGTGTATACAACATGCTCATCATCCATCCCTTCCTTCCCTTTTCGCTTATATAGAAATATATATATATATATATGTCTCTTGCGTGACATCTTGCACTAAACGCGCATCTCTTGTTGACTCCCTCCTCCTCCCCCCGCGCGCCGGCGTGGAGCTGCTGCGTTGGGTCTCTCTCTCTCCACGTCGATGCGCATGCATGCCGCCATCACCACCACTTCGCCCTCTTCGTCTTTGCGCTCCGCTCTCGCTCTGGAAGTCTTCGAAGCACTGTCTTTGTAGGCGAGCCGGCACCGTGAACCGGCGCATATGATAGCAGCACGAGCCGGAGAAGGGAGGGGTGCCGAAGACCATAAAACAGAAAGCAAGAGGCGAAAGGATGGACGGCGAGACGCGTGAGCAGCATCAGCGGCAGCATGGAGAGCAAGCCTTATTGACGATGGTCACGTGGAGAGGGGTATCAGGGGCTAAGTCGCTTCTTCTCTTTTCGGCTTGTCCGCCCTTCCCTCCCCTTCGTGACGAATCCATGCTTCTTGTTTCTTCTTTTCCGTGTGTGTGGGTGTCTTACCTTTTGGTGTGCTGCTTGCCGTATGCACTGACGGAATTTTCTTTCCCTTTCGTTGTCTGAGCGCGCGGGTGTGTGCTCTCCTCCTGCGTCTCTATTTCTTAGCTCTGTGGCGCTTTTACTTCATTTATTTATTGTTATTGTTTCTGTTCCACTTTACCCGCGACGAATAATGCGCGTGGGTATGCTATGGGCTGTCTCTGTCTCGCACTCGTATGCTGTACACACTGCACACAGCAACGCCCTGCCCCCCACCTCCCCCCTCTTCTTCCTTCGCTGTACACACGCTATCGTAGCGTTTTGCTCCGGCTCCGATGTTTTCACTACCACCACCACCCTCGGAGACAACGGAAATACCTTCCCATAAAAAGTAAAGGAGTGAGGGAAGCCCTGTTGCTGAATGCAACGCACGCAGACGCGCCAGCGGCAAGTCATCACCGCGTCTTCTCCCTCCCTTGTACTCCCCACGTTGCGCTCTCTTCTGGCCATCACTTTCCTGCCCACGCGAGCTACACAGCGTGAACGCACGTCACGTGCTTTAGCGCACAAGCGCTTGTGGATGTGTGTCTGCATGCCCGTGTGTGCGGGAGGCTCTGCGTGTATGCTTGGCTCTAAGAGGGGGAGGCGAGGGGGTGGGCGGCAGCGGCAGCCGCATGAGCGCATGAGGTTGAAGGTTTTTGTTGCGCTTTTACCTCTAAGCTTGCTGTGCAGGTGCGCGTATGCGCGCGCTTGCTTCGCTTTTTTTTTTCCTTTCGTGCCGGTTCTCGCTTGCTGCCAAGTGTCTGTGCCACCTCCTCCGCAAACTCGCCGTCTTGGTCTCTCGTTGTGTGTTGGTTTTCGGAGTTCTTTGCACGCTCGTTTTCCATGCTTTGCCTTTTCCTCTCCGTGTGTCTGTGTGTTTGTGTGTGTGTCCGTGAGGTCTCTGCACGGCGTCTGTGTCTCTCTCTTGCGTCCTCCATCACGCAGCCTCCAAGGTCCTGGCGCAGGAACGCGATCCGAAAAGCACCGCGAAAGGCAGCGGCCTGCGATGTTCAGTTTCACATTCAAACCTCAAAACAAGAAGGCAATGTAGAAGGGTGGTGAGAGGTGGGGGGTGGAGACTCGATTCTGCCCCCCCCCCCTCTCCTCTCCTGAGCGAGTGTGGAAAATAACCAACGAACGGAAACGACTGCGGCGGGCGAAGAGGGGAAGGCAATAGAGTGCGGCTGACGGTGTTATACGCCGTCACCATCGAACCGTGTTTCGAAAAATAAAAGGAAAAAAATGCCGCGACACAGCTACCACACATGCTCCATTCAGTTATATGGAGCTTGCTGGGGGAGGGAGGGGGAGGGGCTCTTTGTCAAGTACATGTGCGTTTCCTCTCGCCTGAGAAGGCGGTGACGGCGCAGAAAGGGGGGGAGGGCCTTGCCTGACCAGAAGCGTACAGAGGCCTACCAGCACGTGTGCGTCTGTGGAGAAGAGCAGCATACACATCCGTACGTATATGTATATACGGCATATATATATATACGGTATATATATATATGCATATACG